>NC_139946.1:46397236-46609736 GCF_963454915.1 Gymnoscopelus microlampas | reverse complement strand
CTATAGCAATGATTACTATCAGAATATAGAGCTTTTACCATCAACAAAAACATTCTGTTTTAACCACAACAAAATCACTTACCCTAAGCTACCCTAATCTCCAGGGTCTTTGAAGTTCTCTCCACGGGGTTTCACAACCTACGTCACCTACGTTCACACAGTGACACAGATGTTGTTGGCATAACCGTCAGCCCTGGCTCTTCAAAGCTACTCTTCATGTTGTCTCTCGTGCCACCGTACGAACGTGTCAAGTCATTTGTTTTTTTATCTATCCTTTTCTTCTCACGCATGCAGAAGGAATACCTCATCATCATAATCATCAGCCCAAAGTACCACGAGACCGTGACGGCCTCCCCTGTCAGCCTGGAGAACGACGAGCGGACCCTCAACACCGTCTACATACACAAACAGGTAAGACCACTCTGTTTTCCCAAACTGTGGATGGAGACCAATTTTTTGGGGGGATGTTTTATACATTTTGAAAACTTGTGAAATGGGACCTTCTGCATAATGAGTACTTTTACTTTAAGTATGTTTTGATGCCAATACTTTTGTACTTTTACTCAAGTAAATTATGAACACCGAACTTGTACTTGCAACAAAGGGGTATTGATACTTTTACAAACTAATGTGAGTACTTCTTCCATCCATCACTGGTGTGTGTGTGTGTGTGTGTGTGTGTGTGTGTGTGTGTGTGTGTGTGTGTGTGTGTGTGTGTGTGTGTGTGTGTGTGTGTGTGTGTGCGTGTGCGTGTGCGTGTGTGCGTGTGTGTGTGTGCGTTTCAGCTGCAGAATGAGTTCATTCAGAATGGAAGCAAGAACTTCAGGTTCATTCCCATCCTGTTCCCTGGAGCCAGGAAGGTGGGTTTCATTTAATGTGCCGCCATAAAACCGTCATGTCAACTTCAAACCTCAAAGTACTTGATTGCTCTTGAGCAGCTTTGTACACAAGAGGAACAGTAACACACAACATGACACACGCTCCAAGGAGATATAAATGTGGAATAAAAATGATCTCAAACATGAAAATAAAAATAAAAATAAATAAAAAATTAAAAGTCATTTTTAAGTCATATTGGCCCCCCACCACCCCCCGGCAATATGACTTTAAATGACCTTTAGTTTATGTTAATTACCTGCCATAAAATAAATGCAATTTTTAATTGTTTTTCCCCCCGGCAGTATGACGTTTAGATTCCCAGTCCCAGTCCGTTGTAACATCCATTCTAGTAGTCTTTTTGGTGACACCGGTACTGTAGCGCCGTCGTCTTTTGGAACTGCGATTCCCAGAATTCAGTTCGGAAAACTAAAACACGGATGTACAGTACAGTTTTGGCTCTCCAAAAAAATGCCTTTGTAAAACTTGTAAAACTTTGCCCACATGTTTTCTCCAGTGGTGTAAAGTAAAGTGGTGTAAAGTAAAGTGTAAAGTACATTTACTCAAGTACTGTTCTTAAGTACACTTTTGAGGATTTTTTACTTTACTGGAGTATTACCCATTTTCAGTACTTTTACTTCTACAACTCTACATCACAGAGGCAACTATTGTACTTTTACTCCACTACAATTATATATTATAACTTTAGTTACCGGTTACTTTGTAGATTAAAATTAAACATGCATGAACCACTTCAGCCATATATACATTTCAGTCCTTTGAAAATAGTACGCATTGTGAGCTTGTGAGCTTGTAGATCTGCTATTTTCAAGAGATTTTTGCACATGTTGAACTTGTGAAATGGGACATTCTGCATAATGAGTAATTTAATACTTTCGTACTTTAAATATATTTTGATGCCAATACGTTTGTACTTTTACTCAAGTCAATTTTGATTACCGGACTTTACTTGTAACAGAGTACTTCTACACTGCAGTATTGATACTTTTACTTAAGTAAAAAAATACTTTTTCCACGACTGATGTTTTCTCCTGACTTTGTGTCACACAGTGCCACGTCCCCAACTGGCTCCAGAACACCCACGTGTACGGATGGCCGCGTGACCGCGACGACATCCTGCGACGACTGATGCGCGTGGAGAAGTACAACCCCCCTCCCATTGGACAGCTGCCCACCATCATCCCCATCCCCATCTAAGAGACCCCCCACCCAACCCCCACCCCGGGGCGGACCACATGGACCCTATAGCTTCTGGCCATGGCATATCGCCCATCTACAAGCTCGGCTATTTTCGGATTTATTATCAGAGAGAAGAAAGATAAGGGCCCAAGAACAGACCCCTGGGGGACCCCTGGTCAACGTTGACAGCTTCTCAGTCATGTTAATATTGTATGCTTAGGGTTTGGCACGCACTTATACAAACTGTACTGTACATTCCAGAGAGGTAAAGACCTCTTGTAGGACGTGTTGAGACTGCACTGATGGATGCGACCTTTTCTGTGTGTGGCTTTTTTCTTGGTGCTTTTTGCCGCTTTGAAAGAAGAATTCCGCCCGACGTTTTTCTTACCTTATATATGATATTATGATATCGTAGGATGAGTAGTACAGTAGGAGAAAAAGCATAACTCCATCCCGAGTCGACCGCAGCTAAAAACCCGAGCCTATGGTACTTGCGCTAGATTGCGTATTCTGACCCATTAAGACCTGGAACGCATCTGTGTCACTTTTTGATTTGAGCTAAAAAAGCATTATTTTACACTTTGGCTGTTCAAAAATAGCAGATCTTCAAGCTCATAGCGCGGCACCGAGTGCCGCGCTATGAGCTTGTAGATCTGCTATTTTTGAAAAATCGTGAAAATATGTGCAAATCTTTGAATATATATGTTTTAAAGCAAACGTTTTTTCAACTCAAATCTTTGCTTCTGGGGGGTCCCTGGAACAAGGTGGGGGTCCGCGACCAAACACATATCATTTTCGGGGTCCTTGACATGAAAACGTTTGAGCACCACTGAAACATTACGTTTTTTTTCAGAATACTGTTGGGAATTAGAAGACATTTGTAGAATCGGCTTCAGGTCTTAATGGGTTAATAGCTTCTTTTGTTTGTTGAGATTTAACGTTCTTATGGACAGAAAACCCTCCACAATGTTTTTGTCCCAAATGGGCTGCCATAGTGTTGACAAAGTGACGTGGTGGAGGTCACGGGGGAAATCTCGTCTTGTGAGACTTGCGGAGAGGCGCATCCACCATAAACACTGTGGAAAAATGTTATTAAAATACGCGATCTAGCGCAAGTACCATAGGCTCTGGTTTTTAGCTGCGGCGGACTCGGGATGGTGTTAGTATTTTTTTTCTACTGTACCACTCATCCTAGGATATCATAATGTCAGATAAAAGGTTAGAAAAACATCGGGCGGAATTCTCCTTTAACCTCAACAATATAGTCGTCATATTAATTCCTCCCCACACACATTCCTGTGTGTTGTCGCTGCTGTTGTTGTAATCCCACTGGCTCACCTGACAGTGAGGCGCACCCCGCCGGGAGGACGTATATACCGTAGAGCATTGGTTCTCAAAGTGGGGTCCGGGGACCCCCAGGGGTCCTTGAGGGAGTTCCAGAGGGTCCCCAGCTAAATGATAGATAGTTAGGAACCAAATTGACCCATTGGTCTGTAACTCAGAGAGTGTACAAAAAGGAACCAAATGGACCCTGACGTGGCTTTGAACCCCCTGGTGGCTTTGAACCGCCTGGGCAGGGTGACAAATTAAAGGAAAAACCAACATACAGTGGCCCTCATTTATCAAACTTGAGTAGACAAAAAAAAATGGGTGTACACTCATCTCATCTCATCGTAATTGTTGGTGTTTATCATTCTATCAGCAATTTAACGTGAGCGTCAGCTCTCAGCCTCATGGACGGCAGTGGTTTTCATCGTAGACGTGCGGGCATTAATTAAAAGTTGACATATATGGGTTTCTGCCCAACGGCAACGATATTAACCATCGGCAGCAGCCACTTAATTAAATTAAAAAACGATCATATTAGGTTTGATGCGTTATCCCCATTTAAACAAGAGCTTTAACAGTTATTCAGATCTCGATAATGGCAGATGGCTGGCTGATGCGTGCGGCATAGACGTGAGAGGATTTTCGCGCTGTTAGCCTGCAGACATGTCTCCAGGGCGCACAGCGGTCGGTGGGTAAAATTAATATTGCAAACGTATTCCAGACATGATGAGGCATTTTTGGTATCATAATTCATGTCAGCCTATGCTAGTTGAGCAAGATGATTCCCTCGCGGAATACTTGATGATCCCACCACGGGCAAAACACTACAAGAGACACAAAGAGTTCATGGGTTCCCACAGTGTGGCCCAGATCACAGTGTGCAGCCAGGCCACGGTACAGCCTGAATGTTCATTTCCTTTCACTCCATTATTCAGTCTGAAAGCCCTCCCAGTGCAGCCGTTTTCCTGAGATGTGGGGCGTGGCCAAAGTGGGACTCTTTGGCGATTGGTTCATACTGGATTATCCCGATCGGGCCGGACGGTTAGATTTTCAACCGAGAAAACCCTGCCTTTCTACAGCGTCACCAGACCCTGAATACCTGAATATTTCAGGGGCTGGAGCCAGGCTAAGGCCCACAGTGGAATGGGGAAATTCTACATGCCAGACATTATCGTGGCCTGTGGGGTTGTTGTGCACAATATTGCGATAATATTATTGCGATAACGGGGCTGCCTTAGGCTCTATGCACAGCAGCCATATTGTGAAGAAATTCACAGGTGTTACCATTGATACTAATGAAGGCTCTGTTCCATTTAGTGTAGCACAGTGGTTCTCAAATGTTTCAATTTCCACGACCCCCGTAACTCTGAGAGTGTACAAATGTACACTCATTTGTACACTCTCAGAGTTACACACCCGTAAGTGGCCATTTGGAAACCCCTCAAGGAACCGTGAGGGTACCTGGACCCAAATGTTTGTCCCACTGGTGTTGCAGAGTTTCCAGTGAGTCGACATGCATAATATCAGCCCCCTGACTCTGTTTGACCAGAATGGAACAGAGCCTTCATTAGTATCATTGGTAACACCTGTGAATGTCTTCACAATGAGAGCCTATTGGATGTCCTGATGCTGCCTGGAAGCTGGCAGGAAGCAGTGAACATCACCTCCCCAACTGGGGAACTGTACGGAGACCAGTATACTATGACGTTATATTTGAGTAATGTATGTTTCAGATTTTTTGTTTCAGGATATATCTTTTAAAAGTGTCATTGCTGGCTATAAAGTTAGTGATTTAATCTCTGCCGCTTGACGCATCAGTGATTTCTTTTCCGGACCGCATTGTTTCCGACTTCGATTGGAATTGCACTGTTTTAATTGTGGCCGTACTGTTGTTATATCTGTGTCAGGTATGGGTGTGTGTCTGTGCCCAGTCTGGGCTGTGCATGCATTACATAGGTGTGTGTGTGTGAGGACACTGGTATGATCGGAGGGGTAACTTTCAAAGTCGGAGAAACTACTCTTTCTTATTGGTTCTACATACAGTACATATAATTTTGAGGGTCCTTGACATGAACGAGTTTGAGAACCACTGCTCTAATGCTACAAGCATCAAAACGTGCACCTTTTCTAAAAGGTCAACTCCTGACCCAATTTACTGATGTGCAGGGGCGTCACGGCCATTCACTGTGCGTACGACGCGACACCCTCACTCTCACAGATCTGTGATTTCATACCCCCCACTTTTTGAAAAAAAAAAAAAACCCTAACCCTAAAACCGAAATAAAGTAACCAAAACACGAAAAAAAACTAACAAAATCCGCCCAAAAAACGCAAAATTTTGAAAATACAGAATTTGTTTACATTTGACAGTTACAAATGTTTTTCACGCTTTTTCAAAAATAGCAGATCTACAAGCTCATAGCGCAGCACTCTGTGCCGCGCTATGAGCTTGTATATCTGCTATTTTTGAATAGCCAAAGTGTAAAGTAAGGGGTATAGTCCACCGAAAGTCCATCCCCCCACCTTCTGAGAGCCTGTGACGTCCCTGCTGATGTGTTTCCGATATGAAAATGCAGACACTGTTCCTATGGAAACACTAGCCAGTAGATCAGTCTTTATGACAGAAGCCCCCTTTGTCCCCAATAATGAACTCTCTCTCATTAGTCACTTGGATCGGTTGGTTCTCAAAGTGGGGTTCAAGGACCCCCAGGGTTCCTTGAGGAGGGGGTTCCAAAACAGACCCTTAACAGGTCTGTAACTCTACAGAGCTACAGTATGGGGGGTGTCCTTGAAATTCAAAAGTTTGAGAACCGTTGACTTAAATCTTTTTTTCTTCTTTCCACCTTCATCCGAAATTGAGGTCAACAACTGGGTCTGCTCAGCATTTGTAGACATGTCACAGTCAGAGCATGACATGCTTACCTATGTAATGCAGCACACTAGGGGTGTAACGACCATTCTAACAGCGATACGATAAGATGGTTCATTCATGGCAATACGATACGATTCAATTATTTAAAATACGATACGGTAACTATTTAGCAAAGAAATTAAATCTATGTGAAATGTGTGGATAGTGCAGTTTTAAGGGAAACATTTATTTATTATTATGGAAATAAATAAGTAAACACGGTGATTCTCTGGCAAATACATGGACATTGTATTTGAGCACATTATGGACAAACCCACACCTTTACATGAACACAGAGAATACACACATTTATCGATAGACCAAGTGTAGCGATGATGGAATGGAAAAGTAATTAAACCCCTCTTTTTCTTTTTTCTTCTTAAAATTATTAAATACAACGCACAAGTACTTAGTATCGATCCAATCGATTATTTGCATTGCAAAACGATACGATACAAAGTCAAACGATACGATATGTTGCTGTTAACATATCGATATACTTCGATTGTTGAAATTAAAATCGATGCAGTTACTGTATCTCGTTACACCCCTAAAAACACCTGTGTGGACGTATCTGCATTTGTTATAGATTTTTCCTTTGATGTGTCACCCATCTGGTATAATTATGACAGCAGAACATCACATTATTTTGTACTGTAAGAGCAGCAGCCAAGCAGAGCAAGCATGCAGGGCAAAGTGCCAAGCAATATATATTATGGACATGTTCCACCCAGCTGGGTGTGAGCCTACTGTGTGTGTGCATGTGAAGACAGACGAGTCTGAGAATGGAAGCTGTTAATTAAATGTAACTGTACTGTACATCACTGCTGTCGGGTAGAACCTGTTATTCTGGAAAATTAATGCCATACTTCGTCATACAAGAGAGTCTCACAAAAGCAGTCGTGGAAAAAGTACTCAAATGTTTCACTTAAGAGAAAGTATCAATTCTGCAATGCAGAAGTGCTCGGTTACAAGTAAAAGTTCGGAATTCTGAATTTACTTGAGTAAAGTGCAAAAATATTGGTATCAAAATGTACTTAAAAGTACCAAAAGTAGAAAGTACTCATTATGCAGGATGTCCCATTTCAAATGTATAAAATCTCTAAGAATCTTTTAAAAATAGCAGATCTACATCGCAACGCATTGTGAGCTTGTAGATCTGCTATTTTGAAATGGACGAAATGTATATAGTGCTGAAGTGGGTAATGTATGTGTTGAAATAATAATCTAAATCTACAAAGTAACTAGTAACTTAAGTTTTCAAATAATTATAGTGGAGTAAAAGTACTATATTTGCCTCTGAGATGTAGTGGAGTAGAAGTAAAAGTATTGGAAATTGGAAATACCCAAGTAAAGTACAAATACCTCAAATTTACTCAAGTACGTACTTAAGTAAATGTACTTAACTACGTTATTTTACACCACTGCAAGAGAGTCGCACAAAAGTAATGAAAATAGCCGATCTACAAGCTCACAACGCTCGCTCTGCATTTTGAACTTGTATTGGCTATTTTCACTATTTTAAATCGTTTTTGGGTTTTTTAAATTATAAAAATAGAACGGTTTTGGACTTCCAAGGTTTTCACCCGATGGCAACATCATGTTATTGTTTTGATCCTACATTCACCCAGCAAAAAAACATCACTTTTTAAAATGTCATTTTATTTTGTGCCAAATGATTCATACAACCTGAAATCTAGATGGTTCAAAATGTTGTTTCATTCCATAAACTCTTTAAAGTATGTTTTCACATTTACAGCACTTCGAGTTAAAGCCTCATATATTAAAGGAAATAGGTACGGGTTCATGTGAGATGTTGTGTTTATGAGGTGCATGAGACAGATAAAGTGGATATGATGTATTATTGTTATTGTTACTGCTTGCACTGTATCTCTTTCTGTCTCTCCTCTGTCTCTCCCTTTCTCTCTCTCTTCTTTCCCCCAACACGGTCGAGGCAGAAGGCCCCCGCCCTAGAGCCTAGGGTCTGCCTGACGTTTCTTCCTGTTGAATTAAGAGGGAGTTTTTCGTTGCCACTGTCGCAAAATTGCTTGCTCAGGGTGGGATGTTGGGTCTCTTCTCTACATGTAAAGTGTCTTGAGACAACTTGTTGTGATTTGACACTTTAATAAAATTTAATTGAATTGAATTGAATGTGTAAACAGTCTGATGTGAGTGTGTGTGTGTGTGTGTGTGTGTGTGTGTGTGTGTGTGTGTGTGTGTGTGTGTGTGTGTGTGTGTGTGTGTGTGTGTGTGTGTGTCTGTGTGTTCTTGTGTGTGTGTTCGTGTTCTTGCGTGAGATGTGTGCCTTTTTAATTAAAAGTAAACATTGACAGATATGACACTGCATACAGTACACTGTGTATTATATTTTTATACAATCTCCACTATATCTAATCAACAGCTGTTCCATAAACACGTCCCATTTGGTTTCAAAGTGTAAAAATAACAGGTAGTTCATAAAAAGGAGTTTGCAATGTTTTTATTTGATAACAAAATGAAAGTCCTTATACCTAATTTCCTGTGATAACTGAAGTGTTAAAAGAGAAACAGAGCCTAGTTTTTCTTTGCCGTTATGCCTTATTTATATGCTCTGTTTTACGATGGCGTCGTGTGTCAAAAATAACAGATCTACAGGCTTATAACGCAACGTGGATGCGACACGTGAGCTTATAGATTGGCTATTTTTGGGGCATGATAAAATATGAGTTTGGCTTTTAATCTGCTCTTACGGTTTTGTGTCAGAAAGGAGTGGTGATGTGTTTGCACAAAACGTGAGCACACAGTTCCTGTTCTATGGGGTCATACAGTATGTCTGCCCTCCTTACCCACAAGTTAGTTGGGTTTTAGGACACATTTTAGCTTCATGTTTGATCTTCTGCACGAATCCACCTGTAGGCAATTATGTATATGTTTTGATTCAACCATTTTTGGTTGAGTTACATGTTAGGACTACCCTTTTCAAAACCAAAGTGATACATTTTTATTTTTAACACGTGTTAAATAGCTCTATATTCTCATAGTAATCACTGCTATAGAGTGTTTGTTCAGGTCTCCGTGTCTCTTTAATAAACAGAACATATATTTTCAGGTGGGGATACCAATGTTATCCAATCAGGAGAGAGAACTCATACAGGATAAAAAAGGGAAATTGTAAGTGATAAAAAAATAAAATAAAAAGTATTACTAAAGAAGGGTCTGTTACTGAACAAACACTATAGCGATGATTATTATAATGATTAAAAAAAGAGAGAAAAAAAAAGGTTTAAACAAAAACACAAATCATCAATTGTAATTCATTAATTTGGTATTAAAACTTTCTCATCAGTAGCTCTTTGTACCTGCTATACCATTACCTACAGTCAGCGTAGCAGCCTATGCTAGTCCTTGTTTGCACTCTCTTCATCTCTTATCAGCTCTGCTCTAGAGAACAAGCAGAGACCTGGGAGGGACACGTTTGCCTGCAGGGCTCTGTGTGCATGTTTTACACATTAGCAACACCAGTGGTGGAAGAAATACTCACATTCACACTCACACAGTTCTTTTTTTTCCTTTTACTTACTGTAAAAGGGATATTTCACTTAGTTTCAAACATGATTGGGGTCATTTTAATTTCTAGTCGGACAATGCTTGATTCAATCTTTAGATATTTGATATTCATTTTATCAGACACGCCTCCTTCCTATACAAACCCATTGTAACATCAAACTCCATTTTAACCATGATGGATTCATCGACAACACCCGTCCTTGGTTCTGGTGACTGATATTGTCCTTCTAATGCGTGAGGGGGCTGTGTTTTTTTCAATTACTTTTTTAATTGATTTAATTGTTTTCATTTTTTCAAAAAATAATAAAAAAAGAATGAATAGAAAAAGTAATTGAAAAAACACGGCCCCTCACATATTAGAGGGCCAATATCAGTCACCAGAACCAAGGACCAGAACAAGGAGTCTGAAGTTACAATAGGTTTATATAGGATTGGCGTACACTATCTCATAAAATGAATATCAAATATCTAAATGCTGAATCAAGCAACTTAAAAAATGTCTGGGGGGCTCACAAAAGCCTGAGTAGACGTTAACATAACCCCAAACAGTTAAGCAAAAGTAGCAATACCAAAATGTAGAAATATCCTGTTACAAGTAAAAGTTCAGTACCAAAGTAAAAGTACTACAATGTTTCTAAATTTGTTCATGAATGTTTTTGTAATAATCCAAATCTACAAAGTAACTTGTAACAAAATGTTTCAAATACTTGTAGTAAAAACTAGAAAAAGTGCTCCTCGGAGCACAGGTCTCCGCCAGGTCAGGTAGGTTTTTGTGGGCCAACAATGTTCGGAATTCGGTCATTATAGAGGTGAGTGGAATCTGTATAAGTTGAGGGATTAACAATGATGAAGTTTTGATCACATGACTAAAAAAACATTGTTTGCAAAAATCGGCCTCCTGGTGGCGCTATAATTGGCCCATGTGAAAAGGGTGGCATTTCTTCCACAGCCTTTCATGGCAATCGGACGCTGCGCTCATGATTTGAGGCATTTTGTTCAAAGCAAACCACTCCTGCGAACGAACTTTAGATGCCAATCTTAGCCAATCAGGCTGGAATATGAAGAATCTGACAGATCCATCTTGATCACGTGACTATAGAGATACTGTGTACCGATGTGCGTGATGTTTGGGCGACATCTGTAGGAGTAATATAAAAAATGTGTTTTGCAAAAATCAGCCTCCTGGTGGCAATTTGCGGCAGAGGTTCTGCTCTGGCATCTAGGGAGTGTGTGTGCACAGTTTCACGTGGATCCAAGTACGCAAAGTCACTTTACATAAAAATAAAGGAAGGAACCAACTTTATTAAGAAAAAACTAAAACAATATAAAGATGAGTGCTGGATTAAAATCGATAAAAGGTTAAGCATGGGTTGGAGTAGACATCGTAACTCGACCTCAGCTGGGAAAGGCTATCCTGAAAATTGTACTTAAATACTAATAGTTGAGTACATGTACTTAGTTGCTCTACACCACTGCTAAGCAGCATTTCTCTAGATCTGCGTGGGAAAGAGGAATGCAGAATACGAGGCGTTAATACCCACAGCTGCACAATATTGTAACACAAAGCCCAGGGGCTCCTGCTGACATGATGCTGACACTTCAAGATCTGCAAGTGGTGAAAGCAGTGCTGGGAAAAGGTACTCAAATGTTTTGCTTAAGTAAAAGTGTCAATATTGCAATGTAGAAACAACTCTGTAAACGTCTGGTAATCGAAATGCACTTTAAGTACCAAAAGTAAAAGTACTCATTATGCAGAGAGTGTCCCATTTCAAGTTTTCAAATGTATTAAAAATCTTTTGAAAATAGCAGATCTACAAGCTCACAATGCGTCGCGAAATTTTGAAAACTTGTGAAATGGGTCATTCTGCATAATGAGTACTTTAACTTTTGGTACTGGTGCCAATACTTTTGGACTTTTTACTCAGGTACATTTTTGAATACATGACCTTTATTTACTACTTTCTACTAGCAATTCTTTCACTACTGGCTCACACAGCCGGAAGGCCTCTGTTGACAGACATGGCTTTCACAGGTTCAACATATATAGTATATATATGTGTGTGTGTGTGTGTGTGTGTGTGTGTGTGTGTGTGTGTGTGTGTGTGTGTGTGTGTGTGTGTGTGTTGAACTCACTGCTCTGGTGGTTGATGTGGGGGCGGTCGCCTCACACAGGATGTTGTCTCAAGACAAGTAGCTGACGCTGCCTGTGTGTGGTCGGTACGATTCCTACGCCTCCGAACCAACCTACACACACTCACTGTTCAACTGCTCATCGTGACAGGAACTCACAGTACTAGAGAGAGAGCACTCACACAGTCACAGACCTCCACCAACGCAGCACGGGTTCGGAAATAAGTCACAGAAAAATACGATTAAATTGATAAGGGGGCGGGGGGATTACATCATTTTGTGATAGGTAATCTCAAAATAATAAACCAGATGAAATGTCTAAATCTTTTACTAAGACTATTCTGTTTTATATTAACCCATTAAGACCGGTAACGCATCCGTCATTTTAGATTTTAACCACTTTAACAATTTTCTTGTACTTTGGCTATTCAAAAATAGCAGATATACAAGCTCATATAGCGCGGATATGATCTTGTAGAGATGCAATATTTTGAAAAAAACATAAAACTTTGTGCAAATCTTTGAATATATATATATTTTAAAGCGAACATTTGTAACTCAAATCTTTGCTTCTGGGGATTCTACAAATGATGTACAAAAAGATTTACAAAATGTTCCCCATCTCAAAATATGTTGTTCCAGGGACCCCCCCCCCAGAAGCAAAGATTTGAGTAAAATAAGTTCGCTTTAAAAAACATATATATATATATATATATATTCAAAAAGTAGCAGATCTACAAGCTATCAGTTTTTTTTTGGTTGAAAGCTTGATTCTGATTGGTCAATCACTGAATTAATCGGTGTGTTATTCTTTTATAATGACCGCTGAACTCAATAACTGACCGCTGTCTAATCAAAGTTTCAGAGCACCTGCTCATATCAATCTGCGCTGCTGGATATTTGCCATATCCAACATGGCAGCTATGGTTACATTGCTCTCAAGAATGTTTTTGAAAACATTTGAAAGCGAGAAACAGACCAAATATTGATTTTATTTTATTTCCCGTTGTTTTCCCGAGGCAACGTGTTGGACACACCTGGCATAAATTAATGGAAGTTACTTTCATTACAGTAAGCAATGAAATCCTTTTATTACTCTTGGGTCAATTTATAAATTGTTGGGGTCATTATTACATGACACAATACCAATCGCACAATAAATGCACAAAATCTCTGTCCCCAAAATGATGTTCTGATCTGGAGGAAAATGTTCAACCTGGGAGATGATCCTGAAGTTTTAAATGAATGTTTAATAGAATCTTAATTGGAACACTAATGTAGCAGATCAAAGACTCAGGTTATCAACAGGTCGTTTTAATGGTTTTTATCTTCACAAGAAGTAACACTGCAAATGCTCATACAGACGTCATTAAAAAAATCTGAATACAGTGTTTCTTATAATCATCTATATATTGAAAAGTACATGAAATAATTAATATTAAATTTAATAACATAATAACAAAAGTACAATGACATCTGTTATAAAAGTGGATTACAAAGTGACATTTTATGTAAATAGCTCTTAAGAATTAGGTAACAGGAGAAAAAAAATCTGACAACAGTTCCATTTTACGGTATGTAAAACACTGAAGTGCTATTGGTTCAAAAGCTACAAAATACACTTAAAAAGCAGGAAGCCTTTTGTTCTTTTTTTTTAAATTTCCTTCAAGGAAAAGTACTATAAAATAAGTTACAGTACAGTGAATTTGTCCAAACTTGACTTTGTTCCCGTCTTCCAGCCTCGTTGTTGTAAGCACAAAAACAACAAATAAAACCATAATACAGGAGGAAAGAAAAATCGTTTTCTTATTTAAAAAAAAAGGCCTTTTCCTCAAAAAAGGAAACGCTATCGGCGATATTTAACCAGGCACGTGTGTGTGTGTGTGTGTGTGTGTGTGTGTGTGTGTGTGTGTGTGTTCATTGGTATTGCCACACGAAAATGCCTTTGAAAACGCAAACAAAGAAACGTTGAATCTTCAAAAACCTTTTTGCACGTCACTTGCCCGCTGTGTTCTGTGAAGAAATAAACTACGCTTTTGTTCTATTTACTTCATGAGTTGACAAAAATAAAAAATAAAATAAAATAAAAAAAGGGACAAATACTTCATATGGGATCGCAGAGTGCCGAGGAGGAGGCGGCACCATCATACGTCGTCGGCCGGTAAAGGAGGTATGTTGAACCTTGGTCTGGTGAAGAACGCCATCTTCTCTCTGTGGAGCAGACACGTTCAGACCTGTTAATCCATTCAATCCGGGAACGGATGTTAGCTATAACCATTATTTTATACTTTGGCTATTTTAGATAAATTGTGAAAATTTGTGAAAATATTTGAATGTATATATTTTTTTAAGCGAACATTTGTAATTCAAATCTTTGCTTCTGGGGGTCCCTGGAACAAAATATTTTAAGATGGGGCTCTGCGGCCAAATCATTTCGGGTGGTCCTTGACATGAAAAAGTTTGAGAAGCACTGATTATAGCAACATATGTAAATTTAAAAACAAAAAAAAACTAACTCAGAGGACATTTGTAGAATCCCCAGAAGCAAAGATTTGAGTTTGCCGCACTATGAGCTTGTATAACTGCTATTTTTGAATAGCTCAAAGAATTCTTAAAATGACACACAGAAGTAAGTAAGTCGGTCGGTCGGAGAGGCTTATTATCGGGATCAACCGAGAACGCTAGAACCCAGGGAGATGGAATGCTGAGGAGGACCGCCACACCTACCATCAGCTCCCAGTACTTACCGCACGCAAGCCGTGCTACTCGTACAACGGAGTTGGCGGTGACCGGGATCGAACCCATGACCGAGTGGCCCAAAAGGCAAGAGCTCTACTGACTGAGCTACCAAGACACACAGGTTCACATTTATCAAAGGGAATTCTAACCCCAGCAAGCCTATTCTGGGGGTCTACGAGCTGAAAACGCGACGTGTTTTGAGCTTGTAGATGGGCAAACAGAATTGGTGTAGATGGAAAAACAAAGTTGTTTGAGTAACAATATGCAATTGTGCTGCATATTAAACGTTTTCATATAGATTTCATGTTTTTTTGTTTGCTCACACACACACAATCTTTTATGTATATTTTTGACCTTTGGCTCTGTACTCGGTCTGCAGTTTTTTCCCTCTACACCACAACTCTTCATGGAAAATAGGCGATCCCCAAGTTCACAACGCGTCGCAGCGATTGTCAGTTTTAGCTAGTTATTTCGCAGATTTGGAATATTAATAAAAAACATAAATCAAGTGATTAATGATGATGTATTAATTTCATTTGTGGGTTCGAATCCACCCTGGTGCGTCTGGCTGTGTCGGGCGTTTGAGCGAACACAATTGGCCCGTGTTTGGGGGAGGGAAGCCGGGGCGGGGAGGGTGATATTTGTCATTGCATGTACTCTAACGGGTGGAGTACATGCAGTGGACTGCCCCTCTTGGTCTGGTGTTGAAATGTGAACCTAGGATTTATTCGGTACAAAAAGTACCGTCCAATGAGAGTCGGAGGTGGGGGTGGGTCTAACGACAAGCCAATCAGCGAATATCTGCTAAAGCAAGCTGTGCAATGACGTCAGATGTAGGCGGATCCGTGGATCTCTTGTGATTGGTTTAGGGGAAATTCGAATCCCCTCCCCCTTGTAATCGCCGATACCGGAGCCAATTTCAGACTGAAGCTCCACGCAGCTTCAGGCTGATGATCAGCCTAAAGCTATCCGACATATCTAACTAACCTATCTAAGTCTGACATCACAAACTCCATATATGGATACAGCTGACCAGGCCTGGAATTTCGTCATTTTAGGGGCAAGGCCACTTGGCCTTTGGTGTTGTAATTTTTTGGAGGGCACAAAGGCCAAATGCCAGGGCAGGAAGGCCATCAAAAAAAAAAAAAAAAAGAAATGATTTTTAAGTCCCCGGAAATAATGCATTTAATTTGAAGGTTAAGGATGATTGTATTTTAATATATTATAAGAATTGTATAACTATCTGTGAAATATAACCCATTTATTTCACAAAATAATGTGTTGGCAAATTACCAATATTTAGTTATAGGTCTCAATATGTCACATTCAGCCCTAGACTTCACTGACTGAAGTAGGGGTCACATTAATCACATTAGATTCACAGAATAATTAGGGGTCTTCAACCTTTTCAGGCCAGGGACCCCCAAACTGATGGGATGATGGAGCAGGGACCCCCTACCTCGTAGGGTAGGGGGTAGGCTACTATATATATCATATATTTATGTATAAAATTGTGTTTTATATAAATAAACATGAAAAAATTGCCTGCTCCTACGCACATGTTGACCCATTAGGTGTGCAAAAGGACCTTTCTCAGGGGCGTCAATTGGGTATGGCAAGGCATGGCAGGTGCCATACCTTGGCTCCAGAAAAAAAAGAGAAAAAAAATCATGAATAGCAGCCTAATGCAGGTGTAAGACCATTGTGTTTGCATTGTGTTATAGGTATAATGCATAGTTTCTATGCATTTCAGGGGTTTGGGGGGGGTGACCCCCTAAAAAATGGATAGATGTCCCTTATTTTAATCTCTGGGAGTTGGCAACCCTAACCTTGCCATACCTTAGCTTTTGCTGAACTGACACCACTGATCTTTCTCTACAAAATATGTATAAACATACCATGTTATTGTGCATTCATTACTAAGCTATTAAAATATGTCATGTTATGTTTAAAGACAAATTTACATTTTTGGGGAAAAAAAGAAAAAATAAGTTTTACATTTATTTTTATTTTTATCAAACAACAATTTCGCGGACCCCCTGCAGTACCTTCGCGGACCCCCTGTTGAAGACCTCTGTTGAAGACCTCAGAGATTTTATGTATTTTCCCCACAAGTTATTTTCATTCAAATGAAATGTGATTGAACTTGCACTAATAATGACTTTAGTTGATTTTCTCTCTCTTTAAAATATAGTATTTCTTAATTATGAATGATTACAGCTTGTAGATTGGCTAGTTTCACGATTTCAAATTGTTTTTAAATAATGATAAAAAAGGAACATACAAGATTTACACCCAACAGCCATAATATATAGCCAATATATGGTTCTGTATCAGTGTATTAGTCTGTTTTTGCAGATTTCATTCTAATTGGCTACTATGCCTGCATATGAATTTCATGGCCCTGGGTACTAGGTCACCCTGGCTTGGTGGAGATATGCCCTGTTGCGCACAAGCTCCGCACACTGCAGCAGCAGGTGAAAGCAATTCACTTAACGAGGGCTGTGATGCGCACCAAAAACGAAACTGTCCCATTCTAGATGCTGAAATAAACTTCCCAATTAGAACATTGTTGACAAACGAACAGATATAATGGATGTGGTTTGCAAAAGGATAATTTATTTATTGTCCATCAGAGCGGTGAGGTCACTCTTTTGTATGATATTGATAGCCTAAACTTTTAATTTGTTTGCAGTTACTCTGTTGCTTGCTTTTTATTAAGACTCATAATTTGGGGATTTTGCTGTATTTTATTAGATGTATTCATCTATATTTTGCTGTTGAAAAAAACATCGGGGAACATCGGTCTGTAGGACTAGGCTACTACGGAATCCTCTCTCTATCTCTCTCTCTCTCTCTCTCTCTCTCTCTCTCTCTCTCAGGCTAGAAAAACCTACCATTGATTAGTTCAGGGTGCGTTAGATTTATCTCCTGTTTGGCCCGGTAATGCTTTTGTGTCTATTACACTGTGTTGCGGGATTCCGAAGGTTCATAGGAGGCTCAGAATCAAACCTACCTACCACTGTGTATGTTGTAGCTGCGCAGCTCAACCAAAGGGACTGGTGTCTAAAAAAAACGTATTGACAGGAAAATCGCGCAGAGGAAAAACTGTGAAATCAGTTGCTGGGCGCAGCTGGGGCACCACGGCCACTGTGGCCGTCAAGGCATGTCATTATTCGAGGGGCACACGGCCAATGAGAGGGGCAACGACGGCCATGGCCGTCGTGGCCGCCGTGAAATTCCTGCCCTGCAGCTGACTCATCATTACATCAGTGAGACGTCACGAGCATCCAGTCAAGCACTATATAAAGGGTGGCCATCACCCCTTGAGATTCAGATGCAAGCATTATTTACTCCACTCCTCGCCAAGACCTTTAAGTTCCTGACCAGCTCTCACCCGAAAGACTCTGGAACCTTCCCTACGAGTCAGGATATTTGGCCTTACAACCCAGATATCTCTGCATTATACAGGGATCTTCAGATCCACTCTTCTTAATCATCAGGGTCGATATCTTGGTGTCCGGTAAGTTCTTACTGGACACCACTGTCCTAGACTCGGACAACCAGTCCCTTTGAGCAGTATTTTATATTGTGAATTTGTCAAACTTCAGGCCTCCTTTCTTTTACAGAGGAAGATTTTACAAATCCAACTCGAGCTATAGTGTGAGAAATGTTCCGCTGGACGGTACATCTGAAAGGAAATCCAAAAGGATGGCTTCCTGCAGTCGTTGCAGCGGAGCACAAGGTGTACGCCTTTGGAGAACTCCATTACGGGGGCATGGATCCCATTGATGTGAACGTTTTCGACACGGTCTCTTTACGCTGGACGAAGTGGACAACTGGAAGAGGTGGAAGAGGAGAACATATCGTTGAGTTTTACAGGGGCTACACCGCTGTGCTGATAGGAAATATAATTTACATCTGGGGTGGATTGTTTTGTTGCGGGTTTCAAAGCAAAGTGCTCTATGCATTTGACACCCACAGATGGTTCAAACCCAAGGTTACAGGGACTGTTCCAGAGGGGAGGAGGGACCACTTAGCCTGTGTCTTGGGGAAGGTCATGTATATTCATGGGGGACTAGACTGGAAACCGGTTCCAGGCACATGGAATAATAACGCACGATGGAATAATACTGGACGACGACGGAATGACAGCTACAAGTTGGACACCACCACAATGGTCTGGTCTTTCATTAACACCAGAGGCACTCCGCCACCTGCTTTCTCAAGTCAATCTGCCACCATCATCGGGACAAAGATGTTTGTATTTGGGGAACAGTGGGCCCTCTACAACGACAACGACATCAGTGTGTTTGACACAGAGACTGACTGCTGGCTGGACAGGCTTTCTGCCCTGCTTCTTCCAAAAGGATTCAGCTATCAATCAGCCATTCATGCCTTCAATGGAGAGCTGTGCACATATGGTGGTGTCATCTGGTGGAAATTCAATGCAGAGACCTTCTGGACGATGATTAAGCCCAAGGGGAAAGGCCCGTGTTCATGTAGTATTTATAGATCATGCATGGTGGGAGATCGTATCGTTCTCTTTGGAGGATCCGATGAACTGTACATTTTAGACACAAGTCCTAGTCTTAAGACGTTATGCAAGCTAGCAGTTATTCAGCACAATCTGGAGCGGTCAGAACTCCCACATAACATCAGGTGGGAACTGGCAGCCATGACTACCAACAGCAACGGAAGCAAAAAGTCCACAAAAAAAGAAGAAAATGACAAAAAAAAGACCTGTATTTTCCATTGTCATTGTCATTGTCATAGGCAATCAAAAGGTCTTTCAAATCCAAGATTTCAATATCTTGGATATTGAAATATCCAAGATATTTGGCTTAACCGCCATTGACGTCTATAGTATGTCATTTCTAGGGCTCCCTAAGAAGAATACACCGGGTAATCAGGTGATCTAAACAAATTCCAGCCGGTCCGGTCTAACGTTATCAGATTGATAAAAATACGTTTATCTCTGATTTCGTTTCCCAGATAGCTCTGGAATGGAGGATCGCGGCCGGACAATATTTTTTTTCCCGATTCTACCGGACCCTCGTGCGTGTAATGCATTGGTTCTCAAACACCTGGGTCCGGGGACCCCCAGGTGTACTTGAGGGGGTTCCAGGGGGTACCCAGCAAAAATGTGTAAATATAGCATCAGAATAATTATGACCTTTTATACTTTAGCTATTCAAAAATACCAGATCTACAAGCTCATAGCGCGGCACCGAGTGCCGCGCTATGAGCTTGTAGATCTGCTATTTTTGAAAAATCTCGAAAATTTGTGCAAATCTTTGAATATATATATTTTCTAAGCGAACATTTGTAACTCAAATCTTTGCTTCTGGGGGGTCCCTGGAACAAAATATTTTTAGATGGGGGTCCGCGGCCAAATACATATCATTTTGGGGGTCCTTGACATGAAAAAGTTTGAGAACCACTGGTGTAATGAGCCGATCTCCGCGAGGACGGCGGTTACGGAGAATATTCCATGATTTTTCAAAGGTACAGTAAAATCGCCGTTTTTGCTGGCAAGAGGACCGGAGACGGATGAATTAATGAATCAATTCCTGGCAGTGAAAGAGTTGTAAGAGTTGTAAATATACCTCTTGCTGCTATTGAGCCCATGAATTGAGCACAATGGACCACAATGGAAACAAGCCCCTGGGGTTCTCCTATTAGCGGTTATAGCGGCTGACTGTACTGCAGGTACTGTTAACAATCTTGTTGACCCATTCAATCCAGGAACGCATCCATATTTTATACTTTGGCTATTCAACAATAGCAGATCTACAAGCTCGTCTATGAGCCTGTAGATCTGCATTTGTGCAAATATTTGAATATGTATATTTTTTTAAAGGGAACATTTTGTAACTCGAATCTTTGCTTCTGTTGGGTCCCTGGAACAAAATATTTTGAGATGGGGGTCCGCTGAAAAATACATATCATTTTGGGGGTCCTTGACATGAAAACAAGTTAGAGAACCACTGATATTATAGCAACATAGTTTATTTTTTTTATCTATTAGGATTTAGAAGACATTTTGTAGAATCCCCCCAGAAGCAAAGATTTGAGTTCAAAATGTTCGCTGTAAAAAATATGTATTCAAAGATTTGCACAAATCTTCACGATTTTTCACAAATAGCCGATCTACTACGAGCTTGTAGATCTGCTATTTTTGAATAGCCAAAGAAATCTGAAATGACACAGACGCGTTCCCGGTCTTAATGGATTAATATCAAGGATTCAATCAATCTATCAATCAAGTATACCTGAATGTCTGCACAGGAAGGGGCTCCTTCTGGCTCTGACCCCGCATCTGCAGAACCTCTTTGTTGGCCTTCCTCAGCCTCCTCTCCGCCGCCTCCTCCTGCCGCTGCTCCTGCTTGCTTTGGTTGGCCTGCAGAACAACAACAACTCCATTACTTAACCCATTAACTCATTGAGTGCCATTAACGTGTTTCACGTGTTTTACCGCTATGGTGCAACGTGCCATTAACGTGTTTCACGTGTTTTACCGCTATGGTGCAACGTGCCATTAACGTGTTTCACGTGTTTTTGAAAAAAAATGAAAAAAACTACACTTTTTTTTTGGAACCCAAGATATCATCATCTGAAGATTTGCAGCTCCATCCACTCCTTGTTTAACTTATAACTTAAAAAGGCTGTATCTCGCTTCCTAAGCACTTTTCTTTTACTTTGAAAAAATAAAAAAATAAAAATCATAATGGCCAGAAATAGATAATAATAATTTGGGCACTCAATCAGTTAAGACCTGAGGCGATTCTTAAAAAAAAAAAATCTAAATCCGTTTAAAAAACAGTTTTTTGAAAAAACAACAAAAAAAACAACTTTTTTTTTTCACGATTTAAAAAAAATAGCAGATCTACAAGCTCATAGCGCGGCACTCGGTGCCGCGCTATGAGCTTGTATATCTGCTATTTTTGAATAGCCAAAGAAATCTAAAGTGGCACAGATGCGTTCCAGGTCTTAATGGATTAAGCCCTACAGTAGATGTTTGGGTTGTTCAGTGTTTGACCACCTGGATTTGAACCCTGGGCTCCTGAATCCAGGCGCTAACACCAGTGGTGTGAAGTAACGAAGTACATTTACTCTACTACAATTTTGAGGTATTTTTTTTTACTTTACTGGGGGTGTTTCCAATATTCAGTACTTTTACTTCTACTACTACATCTCAGAGGCAAATATCGTACTTTTACTCCGCTACAATTATTTGAAAACTTTAGTTACTTTGCAGATATAAATTACTATATCATAAAACCTATATTAACCACTTCAGCCCTATTTTATATATAGGCTATTTGAAAATAGACGATCTAAAAGCTCCCAATGCGTTGTGAGCTTGTAGATCTGCTATTTTATTTGATCAAGTAAGTCTAAAGTCATCACATTAGTGAATCGAGTCCCATGTGGAGTCTCAAGGGGGTTTTACCTAGCCTGGTAAACCCTCCCTCCAGAAATCTCATTTCCATTTGATTTCTGGAGTGAGTCTGGCCTGATCGCCCATCCTGCAATATTGGCTGTGGGCTGGAGTTGGGCGGGAGTAATACCGTTGACTGACAACCCCTTCAGCCAATTTTCGTTTTTCCCCTTCAGCCAATCAGCAGTTCATTTTTACCACCTCCAGACTATGTGACGCAACGGGACTTTTGAGACGGCCATGCCCAAAATAGGTTGCCTTATTCGGATACATGCGTGTCACTCCCCGCCCCTGCCGGTTCTCTAAATTTATATTTTTAAATAGGCTCTGTCATGATTAATTGACCACATATATGAAGTTTAACAACTAAATGCTATCCAAACGATATCTTAATAGTAAATTCCGTGCCTCAAAAAAGAAGATTGAGACCGTTTTAAAAACGAAAGTAAGAAGTGAAGGCACTCGCAGAACAACAATGGCTGCCGTTCGTCTTTTGTCGGCTGCACTCAGGCTGCACTCGGCTTCATTCGGGCTCACTCGAACTCGCCACCTGATTGGCCAACTGTCGCTGTCAATCACAGAACGATGTGCGACGACGCTGATAGGCTCGTCAGTTTGGCGTACACAGCCAATATTGCAGAATGGGCGTTCATGCCAGACTCACTCCTGAAATTAGGAGTGAGTCTTAAATTGAGTCTTAAATTAGATTTCCGGAGGGAGGGTTTACCAGGCTAGGTTTTACCTGTCTCTGGGCCTCTCTCAGGAGGCACTGGAAGCGTTCGTCCCTCAGGGCCCAGTGGGGCAGCTCGGCCGCTTCGCTGGGCCCCGCCGCCGCTGCCGGCTCCTCCAGGCGGAGCTTGAGCTCTCTGAGGGTGCTCAGCTCCTCCGTCAGCTGCCTCTGGCGCGTCCTGCAGGCCTGGAGGTCCAGCTCCAGGTCCAGGGAGGTCCGCGTCGGCTGCTCCGCCAGGGAGGAGCTGTACGACTGCTGCTGCTGTTAGCGCACGCACACGCACACACGCACACGCACAGACACACGCACACGCGCACACACACACACACACACACACACACACGGTTACAAAAGACCAGCGGTGGAAAAAGCACTCAAATGTTTTACTTAAGTAAAAGTATCAATACTGCAATGTAGAAATAACTCTGTTAAAAGTCCGGAATTCAAAATTTACTTGAGTAAAAGTACAAAAGTATTGGGATCAAAATATACTTCACGTACCGAAAGTAGAACTACTCATTATGCAGAATGTCCCATTTCAAGTTTTCTAAATGTATAAAAATCTTTTGAAAATACCAGATCTTGTAGATCTGCCGAAATATATATAAAGCTTAACTCATTCAGTGCCAGTGAAATAAAAAAAGAATTGCAAACTGTGCCAGCAATTTTTCTTATACCTTTTTCAAGTAGTCACAGAATATTTATCTCCAGTATAATCGATCCCCTGATGGGTGCTAATCACTGAGGGTTGCACTTTGACAAATACATAGTTTTAAAAAAGTGCTCAGGAGCCGAGATACAGCCTTTTTCAGTAATAAGATAAACAAGAAGTGAATGGAGCTTCAAATCTTCAAATGATGATATCTTGGGCTCTAAACGTTTTTTTCCAAAAACACGTCAAACACGTCATTGGTACGTTGCGCCATTGCGGTAAAACACGTGAAACATGTCAATGGCACTCAATGACTTAAGTGGTTAATGTATGTTTAGTAATAATAATCTAAATCTACAAAATTGTACTTTAGTACAGTACTTGAGTAAATGTACTTAGTTACTTTCCACCACTGCTAAAGACTGCTATTGTACATCAGTGGTGGACAAAGTACATACTTGAGTATTCAAAGGTATAAATTACAAAGTACATTTTCAGAAATCAGAGATCAGCTATTTTCCCACTATATTTCACTATAAATCATAAATAACTAATAGAAATTCAACAAAAACTAAACCCTAACCCCACTTTATAAAAAGTGTGTGTGTGTGCGCATACCTGCTTGTATCGCAGCGTTCTCCGCTCTAACGTGTTCCTGACGAAGGGCGACTTCTTTGGCAGAGTGGAGCTGTCACTGTCACTGCGGTACAACTGCAAGGAACAACAGAGGAACCATAGCGTTACTGTCACTGCGGTACAACTGCAAGGAACAACAGAGGAACCATAGCGTTACTGTCACTGCGGTACAACTGCAAGGAACAACAGAGGAACCATAGTGTTACTGTCACTGCGGTACAACTGCAAGGAACAACAGAGGAACCATAGTGTTACTGTCACTGCATCCTGCCTTATTGCCTATGCATATCAGAATGCTTATTACATTCAAAATAATTTCTGCCTAAGTCAAAAAAGTTGACTTAAGTCATTTTGGAATGTAACAAGCATTCTCATTGGCTTAGGACATAGGCAATAAGGCACATTGATGCAGCAGTGTTAGGAGAGTAGAGCCAGGCAAAAATGTCAATTTGACCAAAAAGTTAGTTATGCAATTATGCTACAAGGCTAACGATAGGCAACATGGCTGTGACTCACTGTCAAGAATAGAAAGACGTGCACATCCACACCCTGAGTCGGGTCAAGTGCTGAGCGAAAAAAATAACAGTGAACTTTGAAAAATGAACTAACGCCCGCATACCTATGGGCTCCGTTTAAAGAGAAAGTATTTATTGCACACTTAACTGATGACTGATGAAGTGACTGATGAAGGGCATGTAGCCCGAAACGTCACAGCACTTTAAGGGTGCAATAAATTATTTTTCCTTTAACACAGTAGCTCTCAACCTTTTAAGGCCGTGACCCCCCCCCCCCCCAAAATAATCATATTTGAACTGAAGACCCCCTCCCCCACCCTGACAAGCACTTGGTATGTAGGAGTTGAGGCATTACATTCAGTTTGACTCGGTTCCACAGATAAATATTGTTATTAGCATATTTTTAATAGTATAGTTAGTTTTTTTAGAATGAAAAAGGTCTTAAAAGTCCTTAAATTGTCACTTCACACTTATCTGGGCCCCCCCCCCACCCAAAAAAAAAAGAATCATGTGGGGACCCACAGGTTGAGAACCACTGCTTTTAACGGACTTCACTGTCACAGTGATACTGAGCCGCAAGGTTAAACAGAAGAACCATTAGCAGCAGTGCTGCGTCTCCTTAAATATATTGACCATGTCTGACAAGAACAACCTTTTCACTATTAGAGGCATTGGCCTTGGCAACTGGTCTCGTTCACGAGTGAGGGGAGGACGGAGGAGGAGATCCGCTTGAGAATCGGAGCAGCAGGAGCGGGCATTGCAGTCGCTGTACCGTATTGTGGTGACGAAAAGAGAGCTGAGCCAGAAGGCAAAGCTCTCGACACACCGAGCAATCTTCGTTCCTACTCTCACATTCTCAGACGGGTGGCTGGCACCTCCCTTAGCCCATTAAGACCTGGAACGCATCTGTGTCACTTTGCATTTCTTTGGCTATTCAAAAATAGCAGATCTACAAGCTCGTAGCGCGGCACCGAGTGCCGCGCTACGAGCTTGTAGATCTGCTATTTTTGAAAAATCGTGATTTTTTTTTTCAAATATTTTTTTCAAAAAACTGTTAGGATTTAGATTTTTTTAAAGAATCGCCTCAGGTCTTAATGGGTTAGATATAGGGTGAGAAGTTCAGTCGCCCGAGAGAGACTCGTGAGTAGAGCCGCTGCTCCTTCGCTTGGAAAGGAGCCAGCTTAGGTGGTTCGGGGCATCTAGTGCGGATGCCTCTCGAGCGTCTCCCTATAGGGAGATCCTCGCCGCACGTCCCACTTGGAGGAGACCCCGGGGCAGACCAAGGACCAAATGGGGGGGGATTACATCTCCACACTGGCCTGGGAACGCCTCAGGATCCCCCAGGAGGAAGTGGCTAATGTTGTTCAGGAGAGGGAAGGCTGGAGCTCTCTGCTGGAACTGTTACCCCCACGACCCGACTCCGGGTAAGCGGTTGAAGATGGATGGATGGATGGATGGATGGAGGCATTGGCCTGCTCAACCGTAACTACACAATCATGCCATCTGGACGGAGATACACAACTTTGAAATGGGGGAAAAAGTTGTCTTTAGTAGGAGTTTTGTCTACTCTGCCATTGCGTTGTTTCGACGTGTGCTCTATAAAAACTGTCCAAACCGTCCGTTGAGTTCATAACAAAAAAGGATTTATTCTCTGTACTTGGTCGTCACTCCAGCATTCAAATAAATAAATACAATAAAAACAAGATATGACAAGTCATAATATAGCCGCCAGCGGCAGGCTTTTTTTGCCCCAATACAGTCTATCACAGTAGAACCGAAATAGCAGAAAATGACTACATTACCCATGAGGCATTCTGAACTTACAACGCGTCCCCCTCTACCATTAAGTTACAGTGTCCAAGTTACAATACACAAAATACACCAAAATAATACTTTTCAATGGACTACTTGGGTAGCACTGATAACATTAACCACAGTAAGGTTCATAAAGTTTGTAGATGAGATGTTCCTATTCTCAGGGGAACATTAGCCAAAAATAGCAGATCTACAAGCTCACAACGCCTCTTGCTGCAAGGCGTTGTGAGCTTGTAGATCGGCTATTTTCGGCAGAGTTAAAATGGTTAAATGTCTGAAATGAACACAAATAAAAATACACAACACACTTATGACAGTCTATGAAGCTATCTATGAAATCTATGAAAATGTTTAATCTGCAACACAATTTCATACAATATGTAGTGGGGGTCCCTGCTTCATCTATCTCTCAGCTTAGGGGGTCCCTGCTTCTACTGTCTCTCAGCTAGGGAGTCCCTGCTTCATCTATCTCTCAGCTAAGGGGTCCCTGCTTCATTTCTCTCTCAGTGAAGGGGTCCTTGGCCTGAAAAAACTTTGAAGACCCCTGCTTTATAGACCATTTCCCCCCAATATTTTTTTTTACAGTTTGAACAATATATTTTACATTGAGGTGGCCAGATGTCTGTAGTGCCCACCTATCCTGTTACTGTTACCATACAGACAGACAGACAGACAGACAGACAGACAGACAGATCAAGAGATGGCATTAACAACTGTACTGTACTTCATTCAAACACACTCAGCAAGTGAGCCCACTAGACAAGCCTACTTCGAAGAAAACGCACACGCGTGCTCGCGAACGCGCGCGCGCGCGCGCACACACACACACACACACACACACACACACACACACACACACACACACACACACACACACACACACACACACACACACACACACACACACACACACACACACACACACACACACACACACACACACACACACACACAGCTTTTGCAATGCTCAGGCTGACATTATGCCACTCGCTCGCACGTTATGTGCTTGATTTGTCGTTCTATCGGCACTTTGTGTTTGGTGATGAACTCACCTAATGACGCTGCAGAGGTTGCAAGAGTTTGACAAACTTCTAGCCTTGTTACAAGACTATGCCCGTGTTGATCCAAGGCTAACGCACTTCCACAGTACAACAATGTTTAAGTCAGAGGAGCATGGTTTGGCCAAAACCTGCGATTAATCCACGTGTTGTTGTTTATATTCATTTCACCGGTACGCGCGCGCGCGCGCACACACACACACACACACACACAGGTCTCAGACGCGATCAGACCGAGGGGTCATAACAGCTTGTTATCAACAGAAACTAACTTCCCCTAAGGACTTCACAATAAGAGCCAGTGGTAATGATTGATTAACTTAGTTTTATTTTGGTGTCTGCTTACAGGAAGTATATATCCATTTGCAGTAACGTCACACACAGAGCTATAAATAATAACTGTTGCGCTTATTTTCGTTTGATCTGCGCGCAACATTAAAACTAAAGTAACGAGCCTGTTTTGAAAATGTACTGAGTAGAAAGTACTAGTACTTGTGTTAAAATGTAACGGATAAAAAAGTAGTCCTAAAAATAAATACTGAGTACAGTACAGATACTCAAAAAAAGTACTTCGTTACAGTAACGAAGTACTTGTACTTCGTTACTTCCCATCTCTGGCTTTAAGGCTAAATATTCATCTACAACACTAACTTACCGTACAATCCAAAGCTATTCCTGTCATACCTCAATACATTAATGTAGCCTAAGCCTAATAATCATTGGTGGAAAAAGTACTCTAATGTTTTATTTAAGTGAACGTATAAATACTGCAATGTAAAAGTACTCTGTCACAATAAATGTCCGGAATTCAAAATGTACTTGAGTAAACGCGACGCGTTGTGAGCTTAAGTACAGTACTTGAGTAAAGTAGTTTCCACCGCTGCACATAGTCAGTCGTGACGTCTTTGTTTAACTGCATTATGGCGTTTGCACTTTGTTCATTTACAGCCTGTACATCTACATAAACGTTCAGATTTCAAATATAAAGTGCTTAGACCATGGCCACAGATGTTACAATTCACTTCGGGTGGGTATAAGTACCCGTCTCTCCAGCATTGTTCAATAAAAAGCATTTTATTCCGATCGGTGGCCATTTTCTCATACAGTTATAATGTATCAGACAGATATACACGGCCAAACCGACACAGCCGCATAGTTAAAAAAAAAACGGAGACAATGGCCACCGATCGGATTAAAATGCTTTTTATTGAACAATACGGAAGATACGGGTACTTATGAGGGCCCGTACGCAATTATAACACCCGTGGCCATGAGTTAAGCACTTTATATTTGAAATCTGAACGTTTATGTAGATGTATGGGCTGTAAATGAATAAAGCGAGTCTCTTTTGAAAGGCCCGTGTTAAGGACATTATGTTGCGAAAATATGAAGTGTTTACAGCACCATAACATGGTTAATACATTTTATTTTGGGATGTACAATACATGAACATTACGGGATTAGTAACGCAACTTGTGTCGACAACTAATGGAGAGTGGACATTACCGCGTTTGGCTAAAAACAGTTAGTTAGTAACATCATACAAGCATACAAGCTAAGTATTAGCCACATTCGGCTAGCGCAGTAACATCATACAAGCATACAAGCTAACTATTAGCCACATTCGGCTAGCGCTCAGAGCCTCTTTTGAAAGGCCCGTGTTAAGGACATTATGTCGCGAAAATATGAAGTGATTACAGCAGCATAACATGGTTAATACATTTTATTGTGGGATGTACAATACATGACAACGCAACTTGTGTCGATAACTAATGGAGAGTGGACATTACCGCGTTTGGCTAAAACAGTTAGTAACATCATACAAGCATACAAGCTAACTATTAGCCAAATTCGGCTAGCGCTCAGACGAATCCACTGAGAGAGGCAGACGAATCCACTGAGAGAGGCGTGTCTAGTCCCATAGCTTGGGAGGACGAGGGCGCCCGTTCAGAGTATGGGAAAGTATCCCATTGGCTGAAACGACAGCCAATCAGGCAAAAAAAGTGTTGCAAACATGTTGGAAATGTGTCGGGTTAGAGTCAGAGAGAATATAGAGCCGCGCTTTCAGCTGGCGGCTAAAAAACACTTTAACGGACGGGATGTACACCAACAGTCCTCTCAAACACAGTCAAAAACGGCTTGCCTCTGCTACTGGCAACGCCTGCGCCTGATTAGGGACCTTGTTAAATATGACGTCATCAAATGAGAAACACGTCAAATGGCTCTTACATGTTGCTTGTGTAGTCTTGTACAATACACTGTATGTATATGCGTTTTGTTATGTGTTTCTGACGTCGAACAGACTTATAAATATCTCTCTGGGACAAATAAAGACTATTATTATTATTATAACTCATGGTCACTGTCACTTTGCTTCAAATTGCAAATATCACTCACTTTGCTGAGTGCTGCCTCGCTGTCGGCATATGGAATGAAAATTATATGTGTGTGTGTGTGTGTGTGTGTGTGTGTGTGTGTGTGTGTGTGTGTGTGTGTGTGTGTGTGTGTGTGTGTGTGTATTTACCCTGCAGACGTATTGACTGCGCGCTCCAGGGGAGAATGTCTGCGATCGCACCAGAGTGCTGCTGCGCATGAAGGGCGAGGCGTGACCCCAGCGACCCCCGCGCTCCTTGGGGCGCACCCTCAGCGGCTCCGGGAACATACCCTCCGTCATCGTGGCTTTCTCCACCTGCACACGCACACGCACACACACACACACACACACACACACACACACACACACACACACACACACACACACACACACACAGTGTGTCAACAAAGAGTGCCAGAGTCAGTTTGTTCTCGGACCATGCACGCACAGCACCTTAACCCATTAAGACCTGGAACTGTGTCATTTTTAGATTTGAGCTAAAAAGCATTATTTTACACTTTGGGCTATTCAAAAATAGCAGATATACAAGCTCATAGCGCGGCACCGAGTGCCGCGCTACGAGCTTGTAGATCTGCTATTTTTGAAAATTTGTGAAAATGTGTGCAAATCTTTGAATATATATATATTTTTAAAGCGAACCGTTTTTAACTCAAATCTTTGCTTCTGGGGGTCCCTGGAACAAAATATTTTGATGGGGGTCCGCGGCCAAATACATATCATTTTGGGGGTCCTTGACATGAAAAAGTTTGAGCACCACTGATATAGAAACATACGTTTTTCAGAATACTGTTGAGATTTAGGAGACATGTAGAATCGGCTTCAGGCCTTAATGGGTTAAAGCACCTCGACTAAACTCAACTTTATTACAGGTTTAAGGGTGTAAATAAGTGGGTGGAATTATTTATTTTGTCATAAACATACAAATCTGTAACAAGACATAAATACAAAATATACATTTATATGTTGAAACAATGATCTGGTTTTGTATAACTAACACAAATCACAATCACAAAAATAAAGAGGAGAGAAAAAGAAGGAAAGAGAGAAGGTCTGAGTAAAATAGTAAAGGAAAAGGAAAGCAAAAGAAAAGGAAGAAGAGAGGGAAGGGAAGGAAAGTGAAGGAGGGAAGGGGAACCCTGCTGTCTGGCCTCGTTAAGTGGCACCTGTAAACTCTCGTAATAGTCAAGGAAGGGGGTCCAAACTCCTTGAACTTTTGAACAGACCCTTTAAGTGTGTATTTGATTTTCTCTGGTTTCAAGACATACATACAGTCTCTTTAATCCACCCGGTTAAGCTGGGTGGAGAGTGTTGCTTCCATGAAAGGAGGAGAAGTCTCCTCGCGAGCAGAGATGTATGTAAGGCTATGATTACATGTGCTTTTTGCCTCGTATAGAACGGGTCTCTGGTGTCAGATAGCCAAATAGTGCACAAATGAGGTTGGGAGTGATAACTTTTTTAACCCATTAAGACCTGAGGCCGCTTCTAAACATTTTTTTAAATCCTAACAGTTTTTCGGAAAAAAAATATAAAAAAAACATTTTCACGATTTTTCAAAAATAGCAGATCTACAAGCTCATAGCGCGGCACCGAGTGCCGCGCTATGAGCTTGTATATCTACTATTTTTGAATAGCCAAAGAAATCTAAAATGACACAGATGCGTTCCAGGTCTTAATTAACTCATTCAGTGCCCAGCTTATTTATGGCAGTTTGGCCCTGAGTGCCACAGCCAAAATTCATTGTAAAAAAAAGTGCTTAGGAGCCGAGATACAGCCTTTTTAAGTAAGAAGTTAAACAAAGAGTGAATGGAGAAGAATATTTTCAAATCATGATATCTTGGGTTCTGAACATTTTTTTTTTTTTTTCATGACATCTTAGACGTCATGTGGCACTGAATGAGTTAAACATCTTTGAGTAAGTGTTAAATACATCAGACCAGAACATGGTGAGATTAGGGCAGGACCAGAACATTATGGTCTGCTGGTTGTGCTTTACAGCGTGGACGAGAAGGGTCTTAGTAGGATAGATTCGAGCTAATTTAGTTTCAGAACAACTTCTGGCACAGGTAGAGGAGGGTTTCTCTTACCTTTAACGTAGGGGGTTTGCCAGTGGGTTGACCACAGCGCCCCCCGGTGTTGACACAGACGCCCTCCGTGCACAGCATGCTGTCTGGACAGGCCATGACGAACGCTGCGCTGTTACTGCAGCCGCTGTCTACCGACTCTGCCTGCCAGCTCCTGCACACACACACACACACACACACACACACACACACACACACACACACACACACACACACACACACACACACACACACACACACACACACACACAGATTTCAGATTTCAGAAGTAAGTAATTGAAAAATGTCTGCATTAAAGGTATAGTTCACCCAAAACAATTCATGGACATTTTTTTGTTTTTGTCGCATTCCTAAGACAATAATTTGATGACCCGCGGACCGGTAGGCAGCGGTTCCGGTAGGAGACACAAAGGAGACTCTTTGTGTCTCCTACCGGAACCGCTGCCGGTCATCAAATGATTGGCTTAGAAATGAGACAAAAACTAAAAAAATATCCATGAATTCAAGTCTCCATGAGGTGACTAGCCTCGATCTCCAGGCTTTTATTTTTTAGTTTTGCTAAAAAAAATAAGAGCCTGGACCAGCCTGTTGACGTTCCTGGAATAGGAAGTGTTTCATTTCCCCAACCAACCAGAGTGCAGTGGGCGTCGCTCCAAATGTTGTGACGTCAGGGCTCTCAATGCTGCACGTTGGGGGAGGAGGAGGGGCGCGGGGCGGGGCGCCGGCTGACGGATAGATCGGTGAACCAATAGGATCCGGCAGATTTTTTTCTCCAGAGATTTTTAACCCGCCCGTCTAGTAGTGATGCGCGGGTCGGGTTTTTTCATGACACGCCCCGCCCCGCCCCGCCACGGAACCCACCTCAACCCGTCCCGCGAACCCATATATAAATCTATGGCTCAACCCGCCCCGCGACCCGCGATTTTTTTTTTTTTAATTCTGTAAAATCATGGTTAGAAAATAATCCCCTAGTTTATTCAAACTGTTTTATTGTTATTATTCTTATTCTTATTAGGAATAAAGACAAAACAAGAGCATGTGATTTTGTATTTATTTTTTGCGTGTGAGAGCGGCTGACCCGCTCACCCGCAGCCCGCATAATTGCCACTGAAATTCTGACTCGACCCACCCGCGCCGCGGGTTGACCCGCGGGTTGACCCGCGAGTTCCGGGTCAACCCGCGCATCACTACCGTCTAGACATGATATCAGACACGCTAGGGCAGTCTATGAGGTGACTAATCGATAGAACAAAAGTTATTTTGAGGGTGAACTATCCCTTTAAGGCAAACAGTGGTTGATGTTCAGGGGAATACTGACATTCACTTTTCAAAACGTTCAATAGGCTCTATGCACAGCAGCCATATTGGGAATGAATTGGGCCCCTTCCGTACTTCCTTCACAGGTGTTACCAATGGTACTAATTAAGGCTCTGTTCCATTTAGTGTGGCATAGTGGTTGTCTTATTTTCAAGGACCGCCATAACTCTGAGAGTGTACAAATGGAACCAAATGGACCCGTAAGGGTCCATTTGGTTCCATTTGTACACTCTCAGAGTTACACACCCACCATATGGGGCCATTTGGGAACCAAAATGGAGTGTTTCTAGTGAGCCAACATGCACGATATCAGCACCCTGACCAGAATGGAACAGAGCCTTCATTAGTATCATTGGTAACACCTGTGAAGGAAGTAAGAAGAGGCCCAATTTCTTTCCAATATGGCTGCTGTGCATAGAGCCTATTAGAAGAGAAGCCGGTCAAACGGAGTGAGCGTGAGGGTGTGTGTAGTTTTTACCTCTCGGACACCGCCTCGCAGGCCTCCTCTTTCTTGTCCAGACCCTGCATGTTGTGGAACTGTCTGCCTCCGTCCTCCTGGGTGGAGGTGCTGGTGGAGGAGGTGGTGGAGGAGGAGGAGGTGGTGGCACGAGACAACAAGGCACACACAGCGTCCTGTAGGTGTTCCACAGAGGAAACATCATCAGTGTCACCGGGCTGTCAACGCATGGCAGACATGTCTGATGTACAGTGGAGTAAAGCAACTACTTTACTCCACTTACTTACTGGAGTATTTCCAATTTTCAGTAGTTTTACTTCTACTCCACTACATCTCAGAGGAAAATATTGTACTTTTACTCCACTACAATTATTTGAAAAATGAAGTTACTAGTTACTTTTTGTAGATTTTGATTATTATTACAAAACTTCACCACTACAGCCCTATATACATCTCGGCCATTGAAAATAGATGATCTACAAGCTCACACGCGTCGCATCGAGCTTGTAGATCATCTATTTTCAAAGGATTTTTATACATTTGAAAACGTGTGAAATGAGACATTCTGCATAATGAGAACTTTCTACTTTTGGTACTTTAAGTACATTTTGATACCAATACTTTTGTACTTTTGCTCAAGTAAATTTAGAATTCCGGACTTTTACTTGTAACAGAGTATTTCATATTGCAGTATTGATACATCTACTTGAGTAAAATTGAGTACTTTTTCCACCACTGCTGATTTACACCTGATTCACGCTGGTGTCTTGCACCTGAAAACAGCAGATCCACAAGCTAACGACGCGTTGCAGTGCGATGCTTGCGAGATCTGTCATTTTTCGGTGCGAGACGCTGCTGTGTCGGTTCTGTGTCTTGTCACTCGCTGAGTCATGCGACTGCCAACTGTAATGCCAACTGTAATGCTACCAAGCAGCCAGGAAAGTGTTAGAAAGTATTGTAGGCGTTTATCCCATTAAGACCTAAAGCCAATTCTACAAATGTCTTCTAAATCCTAACTGTTTTCTGAAAAACCTATGTTTCTATATCAGTGGTGTTCAAACTTTTTCATGTCAAGGACCCCCAAAATGATATTTATTTGTCCATGGACCTCTATCTCAAAATATTTTGTTCCAGGGACCCCCAGAAGCAAAGATTTGAGTTAAAAATGTTCGCTTTAAAATAATATAAATATATTAATTTGCACACATTTTTTTTTAGATTTTTCAAAAATAGCCGATCTACAAGTTCATAGCGCGGCACTCGGTGCCGCGCTATGAGCTTGTATATCTGCTATTTTTGAATAGCCAAAGTGTAAAATAATGCTTTTTAGCTGAAATCAAGAAGTGACACAGATGCGTCCCAGGTCTTAAAGGGTTATCCACACTGGCAACATATGATTTACTAGTAGAGTGGAAACCACTTATACACTTATACCATGAGTGGTTTCCATCAATATAAGTCTTATAGTGATGATCCCAGCTACAGTGATGAACCACTTACTCTATTAAGTGGTTTTCATCACTCCAGAGATTCTCAAATGGGGTTACGCGTACCCCTAGAGGTACCCAGAGGTACTGCAGGGGGCACGTGAGAGAAAGTGGCACATGGAAACATTTATTTTACTTTATGTTTAAGGATAAAACATTGATAAACTGTGTGAACCTGCTGACTTGTAAAGTGTTAAACCAAACGAATTAAAGCACTTCACAAACACAACTGTTATTGAATTGTGAAGTATGGTGAAGAAAAGTATGAAGTGGTTAGTTGGATAGCAGTGGTGTAAGGTAACTAAGTACATTTACTCAAGTACTGCACTTAAGTACAATTTTGAGTATTTGTACTTTACTTGAGTATTTCCAATTTCCAATACTTTTACTCCTACTCCACTACATCTCAGATCCAAATATTGTACTTTTAACTTTATTGAACTTTAGTTACTAGTTACTTAGTAGATTTAGATTATTATTACAAAACATACATTAACCACTTCAGCCCTATATACATTTCGACATTTTTATAAATAGCCGATCTACAAGCTTGTAGATCTGCTATTTTCAAAAGATTTTTATACATTTGAAAACTTGTGAAATGGGACATTCTGCATGAGGGCTCTTACTTTTGGTACTTTAAGCACTTTTTGATACCATTACTTTTGTACTTTTACTCAAGTGTTTTTAATTCCGGACTTTTACTTTTAACGGAGTATTTCTACATTGCAGTATTGATACTTTTACTTAAGTAAAAACACTTGAGTACTTTTTTCACCACTGTTAGTTGGATAGTGTAAGTCAGTGATAGTGTAACCCAGGGGTTTTCAACTGATTTTGACCCAGGGACCACCATCCTGACTAAGAGCAGCCTGGGGACCACCACTATTGTGCGTGGTGGGTCCATCATAGACCCACCCCACACAATAGTGGTGGGGGGTTCATGCACCACAGGGAGCTGGAGAAAATAGCTATAATATCAATATAATATCTAATAAAATACAGTGATTTTGTTGTGAATATGATGGAATATGATTAAGGATTACTGTGATTATGGTAAGCTCATATTTCATATCACACACACACACACACACACACACACACACACACACACACACACACACACACACACACACACACACACACACACCATACAGTAAGAACTCCTGTAAGTTATTAAAAGTGGACCGCGGTCCGCGGACCACAGGTTGAAAACCCCTGGTGTAACCTATTAGCTCAAGACCCAAAAGAAACATTTGATGTTAGAGAACCAGTGGTGTAACAGTGTAAGAGAATAACAACACAGTAATAAGATGGTTACCATGGTGGTGCTGGGTCTGTGCTGGTCCTCCTGGTTGTCATGGTGATGTTTGCTCCGGTGTTCTGACCCGCCTGGCGCCTGCACCCGCAGCCAACAGAACGCCATCTCTGTACCGCCCTCACACTCCGCCAAGCTCACCTGGGCAGTGCCCTACGCACACGCACACGTACACACACACACACACACACACACACACACACACACACACACACACACACACACACATTTTTATTACTGCATTTCTGTTCTCAACATTTTAGGACGCATGGATTCAAGCAAAAATAACATCTCACGACTGCATTTTTTTTGTTAGTCCTAATATGCAAGATTTGTGAAACAGCATGAAATGAGCCCCTACACACTAGCGCTGAGTTTCATAAAACAATTAGCACAATATGTAGAATTATGATGTTTTCGTAGCCATACAGCCAACAAGATGAAGAAATTGCAGATTTCTCTGAAAAAATCATATGGCACTTCACTATGTGTAATGTGCTCTAAATCAGCACTGAACGTTTCTGAAACGCTTGCAATCGTAGCCTCCAATAAGGTCATAAAAATACCTATTTTCTATATAAAAACGAAACATCGATTCGTCGACGCGTCGCATTAAAACTCCCGACTCTGAGTCGACTAGATAAATACCGAGTCGGGGACAGCCCTACGTACCAGTAGCTCCTCCTGGGCCTGGGGTCCCAGAGAGCAGAGGGACATAATATAACATAACGTACCAGTAGCTCCTCCTGGGCCTGAGGTCCCAGCGAGCAGAGGGACATAATCTAACATAACGTACCAGTAGCTCCTCCTGGGCCTGTGGTCCCAGCGAGCAGAGGGACATAATATAACATAACGTACCAGTAGCTCCTCCTGGGCCTGAGGTCCCAGCGAGCAGAGGGACATAACATAACATAACGTACCAGTAGCTCCTCCTGGGCCTGAGGTCCCAGCGAGCAGAGGGACATAATCTAACATAACGTACCAGTAGCTCCTCCTGGGCCTGGGGTCCTAGCGAGCAGAGGGACATAATCTAACATAACGTACCAGTAGCTCCTCCTGGGCCTGAGGTCCTAGTGAGCAGAGGGACATAATCTAACATAACGTACCAGTAGCTCCTCCTGGGCCTGAGGTCCTAGCGAGCAGAGGGACATAATCTAACATAACGTACCAGTAGCTCCTCCTGGGCCTGTGGTCCCAGCGAGCAGAGGGACATAATCTAACATAACGTACCAGTAGCTCCTCCTGGGCCTGAGGTCCTAGTGAGCAGAGGGACAGCTGCAGGGCGCACACGGCCAGGGCGTTGGGCGGGACGGGGATCCTGAAGCCCTCGTTGAAGCTCATGAGAGGCGTCGGCTCCAGCGCCTTGCAGCAGTAAAAGGCGCAGGCCCTGCCGGCGTCCAGTGGAATCAAGTGCACCTTCACGTACCTGAGGAATACACACAACCATTAAAGCTTCATTTATTATTAGTACGACGCTATTGCTAGACAAAAATAACAAAAAAATAAAGCTAACGAGGCGTTGCATTGCGACATGTTGTTAGCTTTTGGTGAGCAACACCCTAGCTAATATATCGTCTGTCGGGTGGAAACCTCATATGTCCAAAACTGTTACTTTTCAGAATTCTGATTCAGAAACAGCGAAAGTAGCAGATCTACAAGCTCGAAGCGCCACGTTTCGAGCGACACGGAAGTAGCCATGTGGGAGTGGCATCCTCTGCCACTCTGTATATCGTCTCTGAAACCACTTCAGCCCTATATAAATTTCGGCCATTTGCAAATAGCCGATCTACAAGCTCACAGTGCGTCGCAAAATATGTTGTTCCAGGGACCCCCAGAAGCAATGATTTGAGTTACAAATGCTCGCTTTAAAAAATATATATATTCAAAAGGTTTGCACAGATTTTCACGATTTTTCAAAAATAGCAGATCTACAAGCTCATAGTGCGGCACTCGGTGCCGCACTATGAGCTTGTATATCTGCTATTTTTGAATATCCAAAGTATAAAAGGTTAAAGTGGTTCAAATTAGTTTGAGAACCAATGAGTTAGTGTAAGTAAGTACTCACACTTTGTAGCCGTCTCTCACCACAGCCTTGTTCAGATGTTTGAGTTGGAGCAGATGAAGCAGCAGCGACTGAGAGCTGGAGTCATATCTGTAACATGACAATATCAAACCAAATATCAATTGTCTGCTCTGAAAAGAGTTCATAATTGAGTTCACCAAACACCCATATGCTTAAATTATACTTAAAGTCATAAATGTTTACGCTAATTTTTCGTAGTCTTTTTGGCGACACGTCTGGTTTGTCTATGGTCTGTTCGATCACAATTCAGTTGGAAACAAAACATGGTAACCTAGTACTGCTCTGAAACGAAAGCTGCAGGGTCAGTGTTGATTTCATCGACTAAAACTATGACGAAAAATGTTGGTGGACTACCTTTTTTCACTGATGAAAAACAAAATATCAAACTAAGCTATGATGACTAAAACTATGATGAAAAATGTTGGTGGACTACCTTTTTTCACTGAATAAAAACGAAATATCAAACTAAGCTATGATGACTAAAACTAAGACTAAATATATTGACAATTTCGTCAACAAATAAAAACTAGAGTAAAATGTTAGTGAGGGACGAGTGGAGAAGAGATCCAGTAGAACTAAAAGACTAAAAAGTAATTTTGTTTGGTTGCGCTCGGGTGTAGAAGTTGTGTTACTCACAGTAATCCTAGCTGTATCTGAACAGCCTCGCTGGCAGACGTCAGGTCTTTCATGTAGGACATCTCGTCAGACTCCTCCGCTCTGTCAGAGGACCAATGACATTAACAACACATGGTGTTAACACAGCTTAAATCCTACATCAGGGGTCTGCAAGGTTCAAGGTTCAACGTTCAAGGTTGTACTTTATCTTGTGGCTACAGGTACATAAGAGTAAAACGTATTTTAGTTTGGCTTCCTTCAGACAATGCAGCAGCATAGATAATAACAACAAAACAATAAAGAAAAGAAGGAGGAAAAAAAAGGAAGAAAAAGAGCAAAACAAAGATTAAAAAGAGAGCATCATCATATGTACGTGTGCATAATGTGCATATAATCTTGCGACAATATGAACAGCTTTGATACGCAATATTTCGCAGACACATTTGCGTGTCGTTTATTCATCATTCCCCCTGTGTGTGAAGACTTTTAAGCTCAAATGTCGTGGGTATTTCTGCGACGGACACGTCCGTGTTTTTTTAATAGGGTCATAATAGAGAACGGTGTAGAACCACTGTCATACTGCAGTTTGTCTCTTCTGTCACTAGGGGGCACAAGCACTCCAGTGACAGAGAGAGAGGAGCAGGGGCGTTTGGAGAGCTTTGGTGGAAAGTAACTAAATGCATCTACTTAAATACTGTAGTCAAGTGCAATTCCTGGTACTTTTACTTTACTCGAGTATGACCATTTTTCAATGCGCCTCAGTGGCAAATATTGTACTTTTTTTACTCCACTACAATAATTTGAATACTTTGATACTAGGTACTTGATATATTTAGATTATTATTACAAAACATACGTTAACCAATCCAAGCCCTATCTTATACTTCCTCTGTTCAAAAATAGCCGATCTGCAAGCTCACGACGACTTGTAGATTTACTATTTTCGAGACAATACTTTTGTACTTTTGTACTTGTTCCACCACAGGTCAGACAGAGGAAGGGGATGTACTCACCTCCGGCCCCAGGCCTCAAACACACCACTGTCGGTGGCCAGGGCGTCCTCTGACACGCCCGTGGACACTCTCCTGGCTCTTCTGCCGCTCCGGTTGGCACTGTTACACCTCAGAGTCACTCCTGGGGGGCCACAGGAACACAGTCACTCTTAACCCATGATTAACCCATTCAAAAGCCAATCATTTGCTTTAAAAATATGTATATTCAAAGATTTGCATTCCGCAGTGGTTATCTGTGTAACCACTTTAACCATTATTTAACTTTGGGCTATTCAAACATTGCAGATATACAAGCTCATTGTGTGCTATGAGCTTGTAGATCTGCTATTTATTCATTTTTAATCGTGAAAATGTGTGCAAATCTTTGAATAAATATGCTTTTTAAAGCAATTATTTAAAAAAAAATCTTTGCTTCTGGGGGATTCTACAAAATAATGTCTTCTAAATCCTAACTTATGTTGCTATAATATCAATTTTTTCATGTCAAGGACCACCCAAAATGATATGCATTTGTCCTCGGACAAATGCATATCATTTTGGCGAGAAATGCCATTTTCAACGGCGTATAGCAAGCGAATGGGAGGTCGCAATGACATTTTCTTTTCAGATAAATATTCTATGACTACTTGAAAAGGTAAGAAAATCGAAAAATCGCTGGCAGTCTGGGTTTTATTTTTTTGTATGTACTCTGGCAGTGAAATAGTTAAATGGATTAAGGCCTACCTTTGTCTATTGTCTATGTAGAGTGTACTGTCTGACTGCAATGTTAATGTTATGCCTGATTTACATTTGGTTGCACATTGTGTCCTGCACTGAAAATAGCTATTTATAGGACTTGACATCAGCGCGTAAATACGTATAAACATATACAGTTCATTGTGTTATTTGCTGATGGTAATCATATTCTAAAGAAAAAAAAATATTCATGATGCAATCCATATTGAGGGGAATTCCCCTTGCTGTCCATTTCAAACTGCTTCTTCTACAAGCAGCTCTACTTGCTGCCGTTACATCAACACCATTCATATTTTGAATTGAGTGTGACAGTCGAAATGGCTTATTTTACAGCTAAACACAGTGAACAAGGACAATGTCACGACCGCCGAGGGCAGGAAAACAGGAAGTGAGGGTTTGTAGTTTTCACAGTCACTGATTGCAAGAACATTCCTTGCATGAACGGGACGTGTTGTCGCTGACAGGCAGAAACCTGTACATATTTCATTTATTTTTCATAAATGAACGCCCTTTCTTGTGCTTCGTTGTCACGCAAAATAAATAAAATAAACAGCATAATCAACAAGATCACAATGTGTCGTGATGTGACACGTGTTGATCTGCTATTTGAACAAAACTAAACAAAACATATATATACAGTATATATATACATTTTTTAAAGCGATTTCTAAAACAGGGATGCCAAGTTGAAAGTGGTTAAGTGTGTCTGTGGGTTTTATAAATATTTAAGCAATGAAAAATATTAACAAGAGCTTGTGACTAAATAATAACTACATTGGAACAGCATTTTCCTGAAAAGTAACCCGTTTCGGACACACAAAGATTCACCCGACAGTGATGATTATTTATGTCACTAGAGTGACAATTATGTCACTAGAGTGACAGTGAGTGTGATATTTGATACGTCACTAGAGTGTAAGGGTGCGTTTGGAAATTGCGCACCGGAGCACACTCGCCCATTAGTTTGTATTGGCCAGTGCGCTCAGTGCTGTATTTCCGAACGCACCCTTAGTGTGATACTTGACGATATGTCACTACTAGAGTGGCGATATGTCACTAGTGTAATACTTGACGATGTCACTACTAGAGTAACGATATGTCACTAGAGTGACAGTGTGTGTGATATTTGACGATATGTCACTAGAGTGGCGATATGTCATTAGAGTGGCGATATGTCACTAAAGTGGCGATATGTCACTAGAGTGGCGATATGTCACTAGAGTGGCGATATGTCACTACTAGAGTGACGATATGTCACTAGAGTGGCGATATGTCACTAGAGTGGCGATATGTCACTACAGTGGCGATATGTCACTACTAGAGTGGCGATATGTCACTAAAGTGGCGATATGACACTAGAGTGGCGATATGTTACTAGAGTGGCGATATGTCACTAGAGAGACAGTGTGTGTGATATTTGATGATATGTCACTAGAGTGACACTAAGTGTGATACTTGCCCGTGGAGGTGAAAGCCCCTTGGGGAGTGGTGCTGCCGCCGCCGTCTCTATGACCCTTGCCCTCGGCTTGGTGTACGTTGGCGCCGGGACCGCCGGGCTCCTCTCCGCCGGGCAGGGGGGCCCCGGCGAGCGAGGGCCCCGGCTGGTGAGGCCCCTGGGGGCCCCGCAGCCCCTCCAGCAGGCCGCGGCCCCCCGCCAGCTCCATGTACTCCTCCGTCATCTGGGCCAGGGGGCAGTCCTGGGGGGCCGAGTGGTACGGCGTGTCCATGGGCGAGCTGGGCGGGGACAGCGAGGAGAGCGAGGAGCGGGAGGAGAGCGAGGCCAGCGACTGGGGCGTGTCGTGGGACCGCTTGGCCTTCATGTAGGAGAGAGAGAGTTCATCACACTAAATCACTTCAACTCATTAAGACCTGGAACTGTGTCATTTTTAGATTTGAGCTAAAAAGCATTATTTTACACTTTGGGCTATTCAAAAATAGCAGATATACAAGCTCATAGCGCGGCACCGAGTGCCGCACTACGAGCTTGTAGATCTGCTATTTTAGAAAAATCGTGAAAATGAATATATATATTTTTAAAGCGAACCGTTTTTAACTCAAATCTTTGCTTCTGGGGGTCCCTGGAACAACATATTTTGATGGGGGTCGGTGGCCAAACACATATCATTTTGGGGGTCCTTGACATGAAAAAGATTGAGCACCACTGATATAGAAACATACGTTTTTCAGAATACTGTTGAGATTTAGGAGACATGTAGAATACAATGTTAAAGGATTTATAAAATATTTTTTTCTCTGCTTTCTTGTTTTTTTCTGCGTTTTTGGCGAGAACAAGCTATATTCAACAGCCAATAACTAAAGAACGGAGGGTCGCTGACTCGCTGTGACACGCTTCCCCCCCCCAATGGAAGCAGAGACACTCCTCCGTCTTTTGCGATGACTCTCTGTGTGGATCGTCCATTCTGTGGATCGTCAAAAAGACTCAAAATAAGGTAAAAACGCTGGCACTGGCTGCAGACTGTTCTGAAAAACTCTGGCAGTGAATGAGTTCATTGATTATAAATAAATACATTTTTTAAAATTATCCATTTTGGGGAAAATACAGGATGATCTAAAAAAAAGATATATCATGGAAAACGTTTTTTCCAAGTTTTTTCCGTATTACAATATATATATTTTTTCATATATTCTAGTTTCATTGCACATAAAGTGAAATATTTCTAACCTGTTTTTGTTATAATCTTGATGATTACAGTATATTATGTTTTCCACGATATTTATGTATTTTGTGAAAGTTCAACCTCCCCCCCAAAAAACAAAAATCTAAATTATCAGATCTACGATCTAAGTGAGCTCGAAGATGTGATATTTTCGCTAGTTTTATGCAACACTGTTGTACGACCGAGAAAATGTTTTCGACGATTTGTCGATATAAAGAGAATTAACGCACCGAGTGCCAGAATTATTTCTGGCTATGTTGTCCCAGTACCAGAGATTTTTTCAAAGTAAAAAAAAAGTGCTTAGGAAGCGAGATACAGCCTTTTTCAGTTATACTGTAAGTTAAACAAGGAGTGGATGGAGCTGCAAATCTTCAGATAATTATATCTTGGGTTGTGAACATGTTTTTCAAAAAAAACAACAACTATTTTTTCAAAAACACGTCATTGGCACGTTGCGCCATAGCGGTGAAACACGGCACTGGCACTCAATGAGTTAAAAAAGGAAAAAATCTATTCTCCATTATTCGACTAATCAGAAAAGTCATCGACAGAATAATGGCTGTGAAAACATTGGACGGTTGCAGAGTCTCTACCTTAATGCCCCCCTGGGTGAGGAGGGGGTCGGCGGGGCCGAAGCCACCGGGGCAGCCCCCGGGGGAGAGGCCGGTGTCCGGGGGCAGCATGTAGCGCAGGTGGGGGTCGTTGTGGAGGTCTCCTCCGCTGGCGGCGGTGGGGTCGTGCCTCTCGTACTGCGGCGGGCCGTAGATGTCGCTGAAGCTGATGGAGCTGAGGGAGCCGCGGCTGGACGCTAGGGAGCCACGGCTGGAGGCCAGCGAGCCGCGGCTGCTACTGGACGACACCGTCAGAGAGCTGGCCGAGAGACTGAGAGACAGAGAGAGAGAGAGAGAGAGAGAGAGAGAGAGAGACAAGTCAACTAGGCATGTAACGATTTATCGTAAATCAATTAAAATCGATTCAAAGATCGCCTGCTTCCATGTTAACCCATTAAGACCTGGAACTGTGTCATTTTTAGATTTGAGCTAAAAAGCATTATTTTACACTTTGGGCTATTCAAAAATAGCAGATATACAAGCTCATAGCGCGGCACAGAGTGCCGCGCTATGAGCTTGTATATCTGCTATTTTTGAAAAATTGTGAAAATGTGTGCAAATCTTTTTTAAAGCGAACATTTTTAACTCAAATCTTTGCTTCTGGGGGGTCCCTGGAACAAAATATTTTGATGGGGGTCCGCGGCCAAATACATATACATTTTGGGGGTCCTTGACATGAAAAAGATTGAGCACCACTGATATAGAAATAAACGTTTTTCAGAAAACTGTTGAGATTTAGGAGACATGTAGAATCGGCTTCAGGTCTCAATGGGTTAGAATCGATCACCTGCTTCCATGTTAAAGGATTTACAAAAGTCAAATTTTCTCAGACTTCTGTTGTTTTCTAAGTGTTTTTCAAAAAACAAACCACATTCAAACGGCCATAACTCTGGAATGGAGCATCGCGGCCGGCTAATTTTTCTTTCCCGACGCTACCGGACCCCAGTGCATGTAACAAGCCGATGTCCGCGAGGACAGCGGTCACGGAGGATATTCCATGATTTTTAAAAGGTACATTAAAATCGCCATTTTCGCTGGGAAGGGGACGGTAGACGGATTAATGAATTAATGAATTCCTGGCAGTGAAAGAGTTAAGAGCGTTACCTCTTGAGCTGAGAGTGAAGGTAGGTGGTGATGCGTGTTGCTTCCTCCAGTTGCCTCAGGAGAACATTTCTCTTCTCCTGCAGTAGGATCCTGGTCAGGAGAAAAAAACAACACAACCATATAATCACCAGATAACATCACGTTGTTGTTGTTCTGTTCTCTCCTGATGGGAGAAGAAGCAACCGTGGCCACATGTCTCCCTCTATGTGTGTGTGTGTGTGTGTGTGTGTGTGTGTGTGTGTGTGGGGGCCTTCTGTGTACCGGTGTCGTGCATAACCCATTGAAACTGGGAATGCATCCGTGTAACCACTTTATCCATAATTTATACTTTGGCTATTCAAAATTATTAGCAGATATACAAGCTCATAGGTGCAGCGCTATGAACTAGTAGATCTGCTATTTTTTTTCAAAATCTTGAACATTTTGTGCAAATATTTGAATATACATATTTTTCAAATGTGACATTTTTGACTCAAATCTTTGCATCTGGGGGGGGGGGTCCCTGGAGTCCCTGGGGGTTAGGGGTGTGCCGATATATCGTCCCGCGATATATCGCGATACGTTTTCGCGACGATATGTATCGTTTTGGAAAAAAAAAATATCGTTTTTGAAAAAAAAAAAAACATTTTTTTTTTTTTTTTTTTTTTTTTACAATCATAATAATCAGGCATGCAAACGGCCCCGAAGTGAAAAGAGTGACAACATGTTTTTTTTTCGGGTCAGGTGTCATACTATTTGGATTCAAAACGGCTATTGTAGCTGAAAAGCTACAAGTTTGCATGTCTGAATAATGCAAAAACAGAATTATTTGTTTGCATTTTCTTTTTTTCTCCTCCATATATTTTCATAATAAAAAAAGTGCGTATCGTATCGTATCGAAATCGTATCGAAGTTGTGAGCCAAATATCGTATCGTATCGTTTCGTGAAATTAGTGTATCGGCACACCCCTACTGGGGGTAGATAGCAACATAATTACTTTCCGAAAACTGTTAGGATTTAGAAGACAGTAAACCCCCAGAAGCAAATATTTGAGTTACAAATGTTGTAAAATGTAAAAATATATATATTCAAAGATTTGCACAAATTTTCACGATTTAAAAATAATTGCAGATCTACAAGCTTGAGCAAGCTACGAGCTTGTAGATCTGCTATTTTTGAATAGCCATATAAATCTAAAATGACACAGATGCGTTCCCGGATTGAATGGGATAAGCAACCTTGTCTGTTCCATATCACACAAGGTTTACTGTCTGCATCTTCCAGGCTGGATGTGGGCATGAGGGTTGCCTGGATTCTACCCTCTGATTTCCCGTTACTAGTGCAGACCTCGACAGATAAGCTGATAGTAACACAGAATAAAGTATTATGGTGGACTACTGTAGTTAGATTTCAAAAATAGTTCCAAGTAGCTTATCTACAAGCTCACTTTTGCTATTCGTACTACAAAGTACATACAGGGCTTAAAAAGGACCAAACCAACGTAATATAGCACCGCAGTGTGTGATAAAGAAGGACCAACATTTAAATGTTATCTTTGGTGAACGTGACATGTTGTCCGACAGTGACTATTCTGTCTAATTATTGTCCTTTTTCCCTTTTTTCCTCCTCATTATTGCTGCAGAATGCTTCGACCATGTATCGTACACAAACACTAATGGTTCCACTAAAGGTTTTATTTTTAGATATCGCATGTGTTTACAGTCAATGATGTCAAATGTATCAGAACAGCCCAGTACATTTTGGCTAAACATCAGGGAGCACATTAAGAAAAAATACTGGACGTTTGAATAGTGTGTACTGTATGTAAATCATTGGTCCAGACTGCGATTATTTTAAAGCTCATAGCTACCTACAGTACAGTATCCCGCTGGCAAGCTTCAAGTCTCTGCAAGTTGGATTGTCATCGTGCACAAAAATGAATGGAAAACAATTGCTTGTTGGAAGAGCAAACAAACCACAGTCTGCTTTGAACAATGTCAGCAGTAATGTTGAGTGTACGGTGAGTCATAATCAATCAGCTGAACGAGGTTCTTTAATGGGGCAGAGCTGGTTGAAGACAAGCACATCACTGTGGATGCACCAGGACATTTATACTGGAGTTAACTATATTCAAGACTCAAATTAAAGGGAAATAATAAATCATGTAGTAACCTGAAACCAGTGTTGATTTTGACAGCAAATTTAGTTTTAGTCATAGTGTTTTGAATAAAATTCCATTTAGTTTTAGTCATCTGAAATTTGATTTGAGTTTTTGTCTAGTTTTAGTCGACTAAATATCATAAGATTTTAGTCGACTAAATTGAATCAACTAAAATGTATTGTAAATAGCCGATCTACAAGCCAGTGTCTTGAGCTCTGCCGTGATGTTAGTCCCGCTGCAATATAAAAACTAACTAGAAAAACTAACAAAACTAAATGAAAACAGAGCTATAAGTAGTCAAAAACTTTATGCACTTAACGCATTGACTGCCATGGACGTAATATTACATCATCTCAAATCCAACTCCATTCACTTCCTGGTTAACTTATTACTTAAAAATCCTGTATCTCGGCTCCTGCGTTTTGTATGTATTTTTGGCGAGACATTCAACGTTTCAACAGCGTATAACAAGCAAACGAGAGGTCGCCATGACATTATATATTCTTTTGCGGAAGCACAGTGAAACACTCCGTGATTAGCAACCATCAGGGGATCGATCATACCGGAGATAAATATTCTGTGACTACTTGAAAAGGTAAGAAAATCGAAAAATCCCTGGCAGTGGGCAAACATAGCCAGAAATAAGTCTGGCAGTGAGAGAGTTAACGTAAATGTTTTTTCAATTTTAGTTTTTCGTTATTTCGTTAGTTTTGGTTAACTATAATAACCTTGCAGCAGAAGAACAAAATAAAGAGTGTAGTTGCAGCAGTATATATAATACTGTACCTCTGACTGGCTCCCTGGCTCTGGGCTCCCTGGGCCCTCAGCACCTCCTCCTCCAGGCCCCGGCGCCTCTCCTCCAGCTGCTGCAGCATCTCAGGCGGGCACTGTGTCCCGCTCACCAGGGTCACCTCCTGCAGCAGAGCCTCCTTCTCGCGCAGGAGGTGCAGGAAGTCGCGGTCGCGGTCCGCCTCCGCCCGGCCCGACCAGCTCTCGCTGTCCAGCTGGGCCAGCTGGTGCTGGATGCTCTGCACCCTGGATGGACGGACCAGACGAGATGGACGGTCAGACACACAAGACAGACAGGCCGTGACTGTCAAGCCTACAGCTACATGTAATTCATACTTTGTCGTAAGACGGCCAAGCCTGTCACAATTATTACATCATCGTCTAATCGCAATTATTTGAGATAATCGCATAATCGTCATAATCGGTTCCATGTTGAAAAAAAACTTTTCTAACATGTATACAATTATTGAATATGTCAATAATTTCTTTGTATATTTAAGTTATTTGTCCTGTGTATTTTTATTATTATCATGAAGCCTAAATGGCAAACAGAAAAAAAAGTCATTATGTTCCACTATGTTCAACGCCAAACACACAATTAAATCGTTAATCGCAATTATTTGTGTGACAATTACCGTAATCGTCTACTTAAATCGTGTACTTAAAAATCATAAATAAAGTAATCGTGACAGCTCTAAAGACTTGTGCCAAAAATAGCAGACCTACAAGCTCAAAACTCTTCATCTTTCTGGAAACAACAAAAAACGATAACCCTAACCCTTCCACGAAAAAATATTTCATCAACTGTTTTACACCTGTAAACCTGTGATGATGAGACAATAGAATAAAAGTGATTCTGGAAACCTTTTCCATCATCTGAAAAGTGCTACAGTGTAACTCAGTGGTTCTAAACCTGTGGGTCGGGACCCCACATGACATTTAGGGGGTCCCCAGATGACATTAAAGTGACAATTTAAGGACTTTTTTAATACCTAAAAAAAAGATAAGAAAATATTTGAAATGAAAAAAGGCCATTACTGCGTCAAAAGTAATGAACAAATTAAACTATAAAAACTGGTCAAACATTGGCCAAATTGTCAATTAAATAGAGTCAAACTAAATGTAATGCCTCAATTCAAAGATGATTATTTTGGGGGGTCCTCAGTTCCAATATGATTATTTTGAGGGGTCCCCAGCTCAAATATGATTATTTTGGGGAGTCCCCACTTCAAATATGATTATTTTGGGGAGTCCCCACTTCAAATATGATTATTTTGGGGGGTCCCCAGTTCAAATATGATTATTATGGGGGGTCCCCAGTTCAAATATAATTATTTTCGCGGCCTGAAAAGGTTGAGAACCACTGGTGTAACTAATACTTACGTAGCTTTGACAGCGCTGTTTTTAAAGCCCTACTACGCCAACATGCTACACAGAGTCTTGGCATCGCTACTGGTTGTAAGAGATGATTCAGATAATGTTAGGTTGTAGTTTTTGCGTACCGTGTGAGTACAACTGTGTTTACAACCGTCCCTCTACCGAGACCAGCTCTTAACCACTTAAAACCCTGTATACTTAGTTGTCCGGGGTCCCCCAGGGCTCTGCACTAGGTCTGCTGGTATTTCATCTTCATGTGTTTTAAGTAGGACTAGATATTTAGCGAGGTGAATACCACAGCACCAAACAGACAGATGGAGGGACAGACTCACTAACAGATCTATAAGCTCACGATGTGACATGTTGTGAGCTTCTAGATCTGATGTTTTGGGTGTGGGACATCGGTCGTCGTAGTATAAATCAGGTTTAACCCATTAAGACCTGACGCCAATTCTACAAATGCCTCCTAAATCAGTAGTTCTCACACCTTTTCTACTATTATTTTGTATTGTTATGTTTTTGTATATTTAGGTTATTTGTCATATGTGCCCTGTGGAATGTTTGTGCACAACAGAAACAGAATTTGTATTCATTATGTTCCAAAAACACAACTACATCGTTGCAATACATATCATTTTGAGTGGTCCTTGACATGAAAAGGTTTGAGCACCACTGAAATTTATAGAAACATTTTTCAGAAACCTAGGATTTAGAAGACATTTATCTATGCGTTCCCGGATTGAATGGGTTAACGCAGGGGTCTTCAACTTTTTCAAGCCAAGGACCCCCTAGCTGAGAGAGGGATGAAGCAGGGACCCCCTCTATAATGTATACAATTGTGTTTTAGATTTTTTTTTAAATTGTTTACTTGGTCTGCTTCTTTCCCCTCTACACCTAATACCTCTTTGCCAAAAATAGCCGATCTACAAGCTCACAACGCCTCGCAGCGCGAGGCGTTGTGAGCTTGTAGATCTGCTATTTTTGGCTAAAGTTCTCCTCAGAAAAAGGGATGCTAGGGTTCAAGTGGTCAAGGTAAAAAAAAAAAAAGAAAATCACACAAAGATTTGGCGAACCCCCTGTAGTAACTCTGAGGACCCCCTAGGGGTCCCGGACCCCCTGTTGAAGACCCCTGGGTTAATGACATAACTGCAGTCGTAGCAAAGCTTGCATAAAAAAATAAAAGAAAATTCCACCCGCTCCTTTCTACCTCGGTGTAAAACCTGTGACGTGACAATGAAGTCGTGTTGTTGTGTGCGATGGCCCCGGCAGACAAGCATGCTGCTGAGACTATAATGACAGCATTCAGCTCATGTCTGGCTGCGGTGCGGCGGCTGGGCCTAGCGGGGCGGGGTGGGGGCGGAGGAGCGGGGCGGGGCGGTGTGCCACCACGGCCCCGTGGCCCCCCCCCCTGACACAAGCAGGTGTGTTACTTGTAAAGCAGGACACTATTTAGACCCCGGCACCTCCACAGAACTGAAGCCCTTTTGGCTCACAGTAACGCTTTAGAATGAAATAACTGTGTTTATGTGCGTTGGGTTTTCAGACCAGAGTGACTCAGCGACAGAGCATGCAAGTTTCCACAGGTCTCCCCTCTCTCTCTGTTTCTTACACTCTCTCTGTCTCTCTCTCTCTCTCTCTCTCTCTCTCTCCCTCTCTCTCCTACACCCCTCCCTCCCTGATGTCATGGCTGGCATGGCCGCTACCAGCGTCGCCATGGTTACTCCAACCTTGTAAAAAGACTGCGTGGAGCCCAGTGTAACAACCCTGTGCTCGGCCCTTACAGCTGAAACTCATATGCATGCAACAGGCTTCTGTGTAGCAGCCAGCCACGTGCACACGGACCCTCCCCTCCCACCCCCCCTCCCCTCCCTCCCAGAAAGTGCAATATCCGCTCTATCTTGTGCAGTTTCGGCGCAGTCATCGGTGAGCGCGCGCGAGAGAGCGAGAGAGAGAGGATGCGTTGCGATTGCATTTTTGGTCAGTACATCAGGGGTCTTCCAACGTTTTCCAGGCCAAGGACCCCTTAGCCGAGAGAGAGATGAAGCAGGGACCCCCCTCACTACATACTGCATAAAATCGTGTTGTAGATGAAATTTTTCATAGATTCATTTCTATCAGTGTTGTGTAAAATAATGTTTCTTTTTTGTTTATTTCAGAAATGTAAGCACTTAAACCCTCAATACTTAGTAAACTTAATCCTTGGCTTAGTGTTTGGTTTGCTCATTTATAACTCTACACCAAACCACGTGGCTGAAAAATAGCCGATCTACAAGCTCACAACGCCTCGCAGCGCGAGGCGTTGTGAGCTTGTAGATCTGCTATTTTCTGCCGATGTTCTCCTCAGAATAGGGATGCTAGGGTTCAAGTGGTTAATGTAAAAAAAACGAAATCCTTTCACACTAAATTTGGCAGCCCCTCCTGCAGTAACCCTGAGGACCCCCTAGGGGGTCCCGGACGACCCCCTGTTGAAGACCCCTAGCAGTAAAAACTATGCCAACTCTCTCTCTCTCTCTCTCTCTCTCTGTCTGTCAGCACATGGGCAAGAAGAATGTGACCACCCAGCTCATTCCACTGACCAGACAGCGTTCTGCAGCATAAATACTAATGGGGACACCCCTCCCCTCCCCTCCCCTCCCCTCCCTGACGGGCCTGGAACAGCGGGCCGACACGGTGCCGCTGAGTCATGGGCCGCCCGGGCCCGCTATGCCTTGCTGTGTCACACACACACTGCTCAGGTTCTCTCTGGCACAACAATAACCCATGGGGCCTGGGCTCCGTTATACATACTTCTTCTTGGCCTCCTCGTACTGCCAGTTGAGCTTCACTTTGTCCACCAGCTGCGAGGACTCCTGGGCGCCGTACTGAGGAGCAAGGAGGAGAGAGAGAGATCAAGGTCATCATCACACAGCAGTGTTGATTTCGTCGACTAAAACTATGACGAAAAATGTTCATCGACTACCTAGTCTAGTTCTTATTGAGTTTTTATTTAGTTTTCGTCTGTGAGAAAACACAGACGAAAACTAAATAAAAACTCAATAAAAACTAGGCTATGATGACTAAAACTAAGACTAAATATTGACAATTTCGTCAACAAATAAAAACTAGACTAAAAATGTTAGTGAGGGACTAGTGTAGAAGAGATCCAGTGGAACTAAAAGTCATTTTATGTTTGGTTGCGCTCGGGTGTTGCGCTCTGAAAATAGCAGATCTACAAGCTCACAACGCTGTGAGCTTGTAGATCGGCTATTTTCAGCATGGAAAAATCAGCCATTATGACACCATCAAGGCACCGCCAAAATACATTTTAGTCGACTAAATCAACTGTAGATTTAGTCGACTATAATCTTATGATATTTAGTACTAAAACTAAAACTGGACTAACAGTAAAACATTTCAGATGACTAAATATTATGAACTAAATGGAATTTGATTCAAAAGACTATGACTAAAACTGAATAAAAATGTGCTGTCAAAATCAACACTGTCACACAGGCAGCATTTTTTCAGTTGATCAACAAGACAAACAATACGGTTATTTTCATGTATTCAGTGAGTCTTTTAATTGTCAATGAAAGATACAAGAAGAATACAAAGCAGAATCCTGAGTGTTCATTTAACACTGAGGGTGTGAAAATGGACCCTCACAGGTCCATTTTCACACCCTCAGACCTTAAAACACAACCAGCTCAGTTGTGGTTAGAGTGTCCACCCTGAGATCGGGAGGTCGGGGCTCAATTCCCTGACTGGGTCATACCAAAGACTCTAAAAATGGGACCCCCACCTGGATTAGATTTGGGGGGTCCCTGAGACATACTAGCCTCATGCCCAGGGCCTGTAATTGTACAAGCCGCCTCGCGGTACAGAAACAGGAGATAGGCTCCTCCCCTATGGGCCACATGGCTCGGGGGGGGGGCGGGGGAACTCTTGGGTTTCCCAAGGCTATACCATGGTTCTTATCACAGCAGAAACAATAGAAAGCAAAGGCTACCTCTCCCATGACGTCGGTCTGACATCCGGTGTCACAGTACTGCTGCAAGGTGATGGCGTCTCCCGGGGCCGTGGGGCCCACGGGGCCCTCGCCGCCCGCGTCGCCCATGGGCAAGCCGCTCTGGAAGTTGACCGTCAGTTTGGCCAGGCTCTGTGTGGGTCAAGACAACACAAGACGCAACGTTATCACCGCCATCCATACGACTGCTTGTAAACCTTTATTACAGGGGTCTTCAACGGGGGTCCGGGACCACTAGGGGGTCCTCAGAGTTACTACAGGGGGTCCCCCAAATCTTTGTGTGATATTTATTTTTTTACCTTAACCACTTGAACCCTAACATCCCTTTTCTGAGGAGAACTTTAGCCAAAAATAGTCGATCTACAAGCTCACAACGCCTCGCGCTGCGAGGCGTTGTGAGTTTGTAGATGGACTATTTTTGGCAAAGAGGTAAAGGAGTACTGTAGAGGGAAAAAAGAACAGTAAACGTAAACAAAGAAAGTTGAATCTAAAACACAATTTTTTTACAATATAGAGGGGGTCCCTGCTTCATCTCTCTCTCAGCTAGGGGGTCCTTGGGCTGAAAACGTTGAAGACCCCTGCTTTATTATATTTGAGAAATCGCTTAATAATTTTGTCCGAAGTTAAAATAAATATTATTGCTTTCTATACAATAACAGTTGTGCTAGTCAAGTTTTTGATTTAAAGGGGCTACACCATGAATTTCATTTTTTTTTTAGGTTTTTAGTATTTTTTGGGCTCCCCAGTGTCTCTTGTACCCAATTTTTTTTTTTTTTTAACATTCAGTCATTCATGCTCATTTCATGGATTTCCTGAATGGGCGTGTCTGAACAGGCCATTTCAGAATGGCTGTGCAAGTGATGTCACTTGCACTGATTTTGCATTGACGATGGCCAGACAGAATTGCTCAGTAGCTCCCCCCTGCCCAATAGGACGTTTTGGTATTGCAGCTGAAAAAGCTTGGAATGACAGACAGTCAGATTGTGAGAAAAAATATCTGGATGTTTTTTAGGCTTACAACCTGTTTAAAACGTATTAGGGGGCAATATTTATATATAATATATTTTTTTTTAATTCATGGTGTAGCCCCTTTAATTTAGTTTAACACATTCCATATTAGCAGGTTTACACAAAGTCTGTCAATATTTCATCATGAACTGTTTGACCGCCAATGACGAGATTTCTCGTCATATTTTGCTAATGGTCCAGTCTGACGAGATTTTGTGTTTTCAGTGGTTTTCCAATAGATGGCGCTGTTCGCTCGCCTATGGGTCACTGTTTGTCTCTCTGTGAAGCAGAGGAGCAGCGGGTCACGTGATCGCCCAAAAACCCAGCCCATTCATTTCCTTGTTATTGGATGTGGTAGAATGTCTTTTTCTCTGTTTGTGTTGCTTTTTGGCGAAAACAGCCTCCATTCAACAGCCCACAACTATGAACTATGATCATGAACGCGGCGGCTCGCTTGACATGTTGTACTAGGGAGTATAGTGGTGAAGGTGGAGGCGTTGACAAACAGCACATACCTGGATGAGATCCTGTCTCTCTCTCTCTCCTGTACTGATGGCTTTCTTGATGCTCCGCAGCTCGTTGAAGATGGCCTGAGCCTCGTCCAGCTTGTAGTTGGTCTGACTGCTGGACATCTTTCTGTCGATCCTGCACCGCAACGCACACACACACACACACACACACACACAAGGCTTATTCCTGTCTATTCATCCTGTCTGAAAATAATACTTTTTTTGTTTGCATTTCTCCGCATCAGGGTGATAGACCCGACACAAAGCGGTGTCTATAAAATTAAATCACTTGAATCCTTTTTTTGGGGGGGTTGTTTATTTTTTGGGCTTTTATGCCTTTATTGATAGGACAGTAGTTTAACCCTTTAAGACCTGAGGCGATTCTTTAAAAAAATCTAAATCCTAACAGTTTTTGGAAAAAAATCGAAAAAAACATTTTTCAAGATTTTTCAAAAATAGCAGATCTACATATCTGCTATTTTTGAATAGCCAAAGAACTCTAAAGTGACACAGATGCGTTCCAGGTCTTAATGGGTTAACAGGAAATTGGGAGAGAGATGGGGAGTGACGCAGCAAAGGTCATCGGGATCGGGACTCTAACTCGCGACACGCTGTCAGGCTACATTGAGCCTAGGTGCCAATTGAAATGTTTTGCCTCCAAACTCGATTATTTCATTGAAATTAAATCGAAAAGATTGATTAACTACCGCACGCAGCCCTAACATCAATATTACAGTACAATACAACTAGACACTACACCACCACTCATGCTTCTAATAAATGCTGAGCAAACTGAATGGGGGTTAGAAATAAAAAAAACACCTGAAAAGGTATTCTTAAGCCTGGAATGCTGATTCACCTCCAGAATCCATCCACTGGGTTTCACTGTGCTAGCATTGTGACGACCTACGTTAGCACACACACTATGCTAACCACTCCACTGCCCTGCTGTTCATCTGTGGGTAGTCTCGCGTAGCCAGACCCCACAGAAAATGAAAAACAGCGACCTCTGCTTTTCTGATATTCTGTGGAGTCTGGCAGGAGTATAATGTTAGACTAGAGCGCAGGGAAACACCGGTTTCATGTCTGCCTATAGCGCATCACTTCCGGTTGGTGCGACCATGTTTTCATTCCCACTAACAATATTTCTACACGGAACACTAACACCACTTCTCCCAGAGAACATGGATGGTTTTGGTTATAAGCCCACTTGTTTCTATGATGAAAGAGTAATTTAAAATGTGAATATCTTTCCGTGGTTTTGTCCGCTCCGAGGACGCTATTGTTAAATTAGTTTCGGCTAGTTTCGAGGGGGGGAGGGTGGATCATGGTGGATGGACACGTGAATCCCGCCCACTACATTTGATTGGGTAAAGCGCGGCCCACTTCCTGATCTGAAGGCACGCCCACTTTTAGCCAATGCGCACTGGTTAGGACGAACCGCTCCGACAGATTCCACCGCAGGTCGGAATCTGTTCTTGAGAGATTAATCTGTGGGTGGTTCAACCACGGTGTGTGTGTGTGTGTGTGTGTGTGTGTGTGTGTGTGTGTGTGTGTGTGTGTGTGTGTGTGTGTGTGTGTGTGTGTGTGTGTGTGTGTGTGTGTGTGTGTGTGTGTGTGTGTGTGTGTGTGTGTGTGTGTGTGTGTGTGTGTGTGTGTGTGTGTGTGTGTGTGTGTGTGTGTGTGTGTGTACTTGTTTTACTATACATGTTAGAGCCAAATGTCCCCACAAGTATATAGTAGAATTTGAGAAATAGACATTGTGGGGACCTTTTAGTTTTTAATGGTAAAAAAAACATACATATACATATATATATATTACTTTAGAATTAGGCTTACAATAAAAAGAAAAAGATTCAGGTTAGGATTAGGCATTTAGAGGTTATATTTAGGGATTATGGTCATGGAGTTATGCTGGATTTATGCCCCCCAAAAAAAGTACATCAAAATTGCCATTCATGAAATCAACATCCTAAAATACTGATGTCCTCACAAGTATAGTGATACAAACGTGTGTGTGTGTGTGTGTGTGTGTGTGTGTGTGTGTGTGTGTGTGTGTGTGTGTGTGTGCCAGCGGTACGAGCAGAGCGGTGCGGTCTACATCACTGGGGCCAGGGCCCTGGCACGCGTCCGCGGGCGCTAGCTCGCCACAGCTGGCTTCCTCCGCTCCCCTCTTCTTCAACAGCAGGTACTGTTCGTCCGCGGACCCTGCCTCTTCCTCTCAAAACAAGCGCTGCTTTGTGTCCTCCCCCACCCCACCCCGCCCCCCACCTCCACCCCCACCCACCCATCCCTAGCTAACCCCACCCACCCCATTGGCAGGGCCCGAGAGTTTATATGCTTAGCAAAAGAAAAAAGAAAAAACAGACCTGCTACCTTCTTAGTGCCTGGAGCACCCCCCACACACACACACACACTGGCACACACACACACACACGCACCTAAAGCTATGAATCCAGTAAGCATTGGTTCGAAATGAGACTCAAATAAACAAATAAATCGGTCATTATTCCCGTGACTAATAATGCCCTGAATTAGGCCTATTAAAGGGATAGTTCACCCCCCCCCCGCCCCCCCACCCAAATTATTTCTTTTCTATCAATTACACACCCCATGAAGCCTTGAATTCATGGAGATTTTTTAGTTTTTGTCGAATTCCTAAGCCAATAATTTGATGACCGGCAGATTGACTCAATGGAGTCAAATTATTGGCTCAGGAATGCGACTAAAAAGATCTCCATGAATTCAACGCTCTATGGGGTGTGTAATTGATAGAAAATAAGTACATTTTTGGGTGAACTATCCCTTTAACAGTCATTCAGATCTATACAATTGCAGATTTGTCTCAGTTAAGACCTGGACCGAGCAGCTTGCATGCCAGAGGATTTCGGGACCGGCGCCGCTGTAATCTTTTCATGGAGAGTGAGAGGTCTCCAAACGCATATACAGTAGCTACGTCCTCTGGAGTTATGCGCACGCAGGCTTAACCCATTAAGACCGGGAACGCATTTGTGTTGTTTTTATATTTATTTGGCTATTCAAAAATAGTAGATCTACAAGCTCGCGCTATGAGCTTGTAGATCTATTTTTGAAAAATCGTGAACATCTCTCTTTGCTTATATATATATCTTTGCTTCTGGGGAATTCTACAAAAGTCTTCTAAATACTACCATTTTTTAAAATATATTTTGCTACAGTATATATCAGTGGTTCTCAAACTTTTTCATGTCAAGAACCCCCACAATTATATGTATTTGGTCGAGAACCCCCATCTGAAAATATGTTGTTCCAGGGACCCCCCCGAAACAAAGATTTGAGTTAAAAATGTATATATATATATTCAAAGATTTGCACACATTTTCCCATTTTTTCAAAAATAGTGCCGCACTACGAGCTTGTAGATCTGCTATTTTTGAATAGCCAAAGAAATCTTAAAAAAATACGCAGATTCTTTCCCGGTCTCAATGGGTTAAGGATAGAAACCTGTGCCCGGTGCAGGTGATCTTCACGCTGTGGGTTTAGGGGCCACGGGACCTCCGCAGGAGATCAGAGATATTAGGTAACCATCCCCACATTACCAAACACCTGCCATCATCCATTCACTTCATAAACGTTCAGATCATTAGAGATTATCTCTCATAAACGCGGTGTCACGGCGGCCCATGACTCATGGCGGATTCACATGACTATATTTTTCAAAACAGCAGTTGCATGGGCCCTGGGTGCTGGCGTAGCGGACGGTCCAGGCACCTAGGCTCAGTGTAGCCCGACGGCGTGTCGCGGGTTCGAGTCCCGATCCCGACGGCCTTAGCTGCATGTCACTCCCCATTTCCTCTCAGCCTACTGTCTTATCAATAAAGGCATAAAAGCCAAAAAAAATATCTTAAAAACAAAACAAAAAAAAACTGCAGTACATGGATGTCTCCACTCAAGCACGCATCGTGCGCTGCTCGGCAATGGGTTAAATGATAATACAAAACGTACTCCATTCATGACATTGTGGTTGGTGTCATTCATGTACAGTACTAACAAAGATTATACCGTCACGGAATACATGGTGATCCCACTGGCAAACGCTGTAGGACTGCAGTTTCCACAGTGTGCCAAAATGCACACACACACACAGTTAGGCTTGTAGGTGCGTGCGTGCATCTGCTATTTTTGCTATTTTTTTATTGAAATCCTGATTTTTGTTTTGCTATTTTTCAATTGGAATCCTGAAAAGTAACATTTTTATTTAATTCCAAATGCATTTAGTTATACTTATATTAACTTTTTGAACTTAAATACAAATACATTGGACATAAAAAAGACAATATAATTGTAATACTAGTCTTTAAGCTACTAATATAGACTGAAGTAATTAAAGTGGGTCATGTTTGCATGTTTGGAATTGTAACAGCTGAAATCAATAACATATCAGTGTTTTCCGATATTAACCTGCGGGACGCATTAACTCATTAAAACCTGGAACACATCTGTGTCACTTTAGATTTCTTTGGCTATTCAAAAATAGCAGATATAGTAGATCTGCTATTTTTGAAAAGTCTTGAACTTTTTTTTTTTTTTTTATGTTCCAAAAACTGTTAGGATTTAGATTTTTTTAAAGAATCGCCTCAGGTCTGAAGGTGGGGGCCGCATGTGCCCCCCCGGCGGCCGCCATTTGCCCATGTATGAAGTAGGCTTTGTCGCGTTAGCTCCCCCGACTGAGAAGCACAGATTGTCACTCTGCTTCTGAATCCCAGGACAACTTTCACACAACACAAACACTCTCCCTGCCATGAAGGGATGCATCGTGGTTGGAGGAGGAGGAGGAGGAGGAGGAGGAGGAGGCCACAAGCCACTCTCATCGGGCCGTTCGCCTGATGAGACGTGACACGCACCAATAATTAGCCTTGTTTGCTGTCTGCCAAGAACAGCTGACATTGAAAACAACAACCACCACAGGGGGGGTGAGGGGGGGGGTCCCGTTCCTCCACCCTGCCCTGGCCTAAAAGCCCTACCAAACAATGGAACACACACACACACACACACACACACACACACAGGTTTGTATACTATACTTGTGAGGACATTCCACATTTTAAGACAAGTGATTTTTACGAATGCCATTTTCAACCATAAGCCCGAAGCCGAAGAATTGCCGATCTACAAGCTCACAAAGAGTTTGTGGAGCTTGTAGATCAGCTATTTTTCAGTGCATGACACCACCAGTCGCACAACTGTCTAATCCCGAACCAAACCCGAGTCTTTTTTTCTAATCGTAAATGCATCTGTAAAACATTTTATACTTTGGCTATTCAAAAATAGCAGATATACAAGCTCATAGCGCGGCACCGAGTGCCGCGCTATGAGCTTGTAGATCTGCTATTTTTTGAAAAATCCCTGGCACAAGCGCTTTTTCAGGGGTCACGGTGCAGACAGGGTCTGCAGCCAAAAATAAACATAATTTTGGGGGTCCTTTACATGAAAAAGTTTGAGAACCACTGTTCTATCTCTCATATTAAACTACACTTGTGGGGACGTTTGGTCCTCACACGTATAGTAATACAAACACACACACACACACACAATGCAAACACACACGGAAGAAAAAAAAAAGCTCCTGGAAGAGGATGCGTGGATTCCATGTTTTCTGCAAGCTGTGTGTTGTATTTCTCCTCCTGTCTATTCTGGGAATCACTCCACTTGTGTATTATCTAAGAGATAAGGAGCCTTGCCAGCACTCAGGAAGTGAGGAGGAATTCACTGCCAGATAGCTGTGTTTTTCAAACTCTCTCTCTCTCCTCTCTCTCTCTCTCTCTCTCTCTCTCTCTCTCTCTCTCTCTCTCTCTCTCTCTCTCTCTCTCTCTCTCTCTCTCTCTCTCTCTCTCTCTCTCTCTCTCTCTCTCTCTCTCTCTCTCTCTCTCTCTCTCTCTCTCTCTCTCTCTCTCTCTCTCTCTCTCTCTCTCTCTCTCTCTCTCTCTCTCTCTCTCTCTCTCTCTCTCTCTCTCTCTCTCTCTGTTGTGGAAAAAGTGCTAAAATGTTTAAAGTAAAAGTTCGGAATTCAAAATGTACTTGAGTAAAAGTATTGGTATCAAAATGTACTTAAAGTACCAAAAGTAAAAGTACTTATTATGCGTAAGGTCCAATTTCACAAGTTTTCAAATGTATAAAACTTGTATAAAATCCTTTGAAAATAGCCGATCTACAAGCTCACAACGTGTTGCGAAGTGACGCGTTGTGAGCTTGTCGGCTATTTTCGTCTATTTTCAAATTGCCAAAATTTGAATACAGCTGAAGTGGTTAATGTATGTTTTGTAAAGTTTCAAATAATTGTAGTGGAGTAAAAGTAAAAGTATTGCAAATTGGAAATATCAAATAAATATCAAAATTGTACTTAAGTACAGTAGTTCAGTACATGTACTTAGTTACTTTCCACCGCTGCTCTTTCTCTCCCACTCTCCCTCTTACTCTCCCTCTCTCTCTCTCTCTCTCTCTCTCTCTCTGTGGAGTAACTTCCTCTCCAGCCTGAGCCTTGGCTCCCTGTACTCCACGGCTGTATCCTCTTCCTGAGGTGGAGTCCCTTTTCCAGCTAAAACCTCTCTCTCTCTCTCTCTTTCCCTCCCTTTCTCTGCTTCTCTCTCCCTCTATCTCTCTCTCTCTCTCCCTCTGTGGCCTTTTTTCTCAAACACTCTCTTTCTCTCAGAGAGGTGGAGTTTTCTATTTCCAACTTTTTTTTTTCCCCGAGCTGCTCAAAAATGTTCCCAGCATCAAAAAAAAATAAAAAAACAACCATGTAGAGTACAGTATACGTTTTGAAAAAGCCCTCGCGCACAAACGAACACACGCCGACGACAAAACTAAACAACAACACCGAGAACAACGAGTGTGTAAATCTGTGGCGAAGGAAGAACAGTATCTCTCTGTCAGCGTTCAAAGACTTCGCTTATGTTTACACACGGAGAACGCTTTTTGAGTTTCTGATCTTGAAAGAAAGGGGGAAAAAAACAGTGATTTGCTGCTCCGCCGACCGGAACAATAGCTACAGACATTGTTAAGTTGTGTTAAAACTTATGGCTGGAGTTTCTGTAAAATAACTGTTTTGCGTGGTGGTGTGTTTGGAATATTACCCAAGAGAGAAATTAGGGTGGAAATATATGCTTAAATTATGTTTGACGAAAAATGTTTGTCGACTACCTTTTTTCTCTGACGAAAACTCAATAAAAACTAAATAAAAACTAAATAAAAACTAAGCTATGATGACTAGAACTAAGACTAAATATATTGACAATTTTGTCAACAAATAAAAACTAGACTAAAATGTTAGTGAGGGACGAGTGGAGAAGATATCCGGTAGAACTAAAAGACACGTAATTTTATGTTTGGTTGCGCTCGGGTGTTGCGCTCTGAAAATAGCAGATCTACAAGCTCACAACGCGTCGTGCTAGATCGGCTATTTTCAGCATGCAAGTGTAAAATCGGGCATTACGACGCCATCAAGGCACCGCCAAAATACATTTTAGTCGACTAAAATCTCATGATATTTAGTCGACTAAATCTAGACAAAAACTAAAACATTTCAGATGACTACAATATGACTAAAACTAAATGGAATTTTATTACAAAAGACTATGACTAGAACTAACTAAAAATGTGTTGTCAAAATCAACACTGCCATGTATATATGCAGATAACTTGTTTGATCTCCTTTCCCCCTTGACCCCCCCCTCTATTCTTCTTCCCTTTCTTTTTTTCTATGGAAATAAGGATACAATGGTAACTATGCACGAAAACACATTTCACCCACTTTTTTTTTTTACTTCTGTAAACCTGTGATGTGACAATAAAGCTGATTATGATTCTGATCAGAACAAAGACAGATACAAAGTGAAGTGTAAATGGGAGTGAGAGAGGGCTTGGAACAGGCTGGGATTTCACTGTGTACAAAAAAGCGTAGAGAGCTGGACCACGTGATATTTATTTACAGCTCCAAACAAAAACAAAACCGATCCTCACTCATCTCCGTATCGCCTCTCTCTCTCTCTCTCTCTCTCGCTCTCTGAACGTTAGATACCTAACTCAACGCTTTGTTGTTGGATGTTTTTTTACTCCAACATGGGTTTGATTGAAGGAACACAGCGAGCGGCACAGATCATTTCTGGATCAATTATCACTTTACCATTGAAAGACGCATTCTCGATATTGCCGTTTTTTTTTAACCCACTAAGAACGCATCTGTGTGTCATTTTTAGATTTCTTTGGCTATTCAAAAATAGCAGATCTACAAGCTCATAGCGCGGCACCGAGTGCCGCGCTATGAGCTTGTAGATCTGCTATTTATTTTTTTAAATCATGTTTTTTTTTGCAAATCTTTGAATATATATATTTTTTAAAGCGAACATTTTTAACTCAAATCTTTGCTTCTGGGGGATTTCTACAAATCTCTTCTAAATCCTAACATTGCTATAATAATCAGTGGTTCCCAAACTTTTTTCATGTCAAGGACCACCCAAAATGATTTAATGTAATTGGCCGCGGACCCGCATCTCAAAATATGCTGTTCCAGGGACCCCCCCAAAGATGTTGAGTTAAAAAATGTTCGCTTTAAAAAAAGATATATTCAAAGATTTGCAAAAATGTTCACAATTTAAAAAAAATAATAGTAGATCTTATATATCTGCTATTTTTTAATAGCCAAAGTATAGAATAATGGTTTAAGTGGTTACACAGCATGCGTTCCCGGTTTCAATGGGTTTAATTGGGGTTCTAAAAGAATTTGGACACATTAGCCCCGGCCCCAACGCGAGAAGAAGAATTTGTGAGCGAGGGAGGGAGGGAGGGGTGGGTTAGGAAGGAGAAGGGCGGATGAGGGAGGAAGGGTGTGGACTATGGTGGTCCGACACACAGAGAGAGAGAGAGAGAGAGAGAGAGAGAGAAACACTCACTCTTGCAGGGTCTCCACTCCCATTTCCTTATACTGCAGCTCTTGCTTCATCTGGGCCAGCTCCTGTTTCAGTTTGGAGAGCTGTGGGGACAACAAGGGACACGAGACGTAGGACGTAGTCACCGTTACATGTTTAAGTTAGATTGTCACTCAGATAATCGCGAATAACGATTTCATTGTGCGTTTGGCCATTGAACATTGAATTTGGAACATATGAAGCCTTTTAGGCTTCGTAATCAAAATTGCACAGGGCAGATATGACAAATAACTGAATTATACAAATACATTATTGACATATTTAACCCATTTAAAATCTGTGTCATTTTTAGATTTCTTTGGCTATAAAAAAATAGCAGATCCGGCACTCAGGTCTTACATTTTTGAAATGTCTTGAAAATGTGTGCAAATCTTTGAATATATACGTATATTTTTAAGACAAACATTTGTAACTCAAATCTTTGCTTCTGGGGGATTCTACAAATGTCTTCTAAATCCTAACAGTTTTTAAAAAAAACGTATGTTTCTATTACAAAAGTAATGTTCAAGATTTTTCAAAAATAGCCAAAGTAGAAAACATGGATAAAGTGGTTCACGAAGTGACGATGATGTAAGCTTGTAGATCTGCTATTTCAGCTTTTTTCAATATTTGAAAATGTGTGAACATTTTTCAACACGGAAACGATTATGACGATTATGCAATTGTGACAGGCCTAAGGTCTAAGGAAGGACACGGGGCCACCACCAGGCCGGGGCCACACCACACCCCGTTACGCATGTTGGGGGCCACGCCGCCGTTAGCATGGCCCCCGCACCCACACCCACACAATGGACTTCTTCTCTCACTGCCGCTGCCCAGCCCAGTGGCAGCCTGGGAAAATGCTTACTAAGGCTTTTTTTTCTCCCCCCCCCCCCCCCCCGACAGGCAAACACTCCACTGTGTTTAGACAAACATATGGTTACTGTCGGGGGCAGGAAAATCTCTTCTCAATATTTAAACTTTTTGACTTTTTTATCCCTCGATTTTGTAACCCTTTTTTTCACCCGGTGCCAATTTGCTAAGTGATCCTGGGCACTACACTCCCCCCACCAGCCTAGGGAGGCCAGGGCCTTTTTGATTTTTTTTTCTCGTAAATTTACGCCCTTGCTTGATCATACTACAGCGTCACGCAAAAGCATCAAAAATAGCAGATCTACAAGCTCGAAATTGCGGCTAATTTTGAGCACACACACACACACACACACACACACACACACACACACACACACACACACACACACACACACACACACAGCATTTCACACACAGGGTTCTTGTGAAGAGTTCTTTCATCTTATTATATAAAGATGTAAAATCCGGATAACTGCCGATCTACAAGCTCACAACGTGGCACGATGTGACACATTGTGAGCTTGTAGATCTGACATTTTCCAGAATTTGAGAAAAATGTTGAAGATTTTCACCCGCAATGACGTTCCTAAAATAGGGATGCCAAGTTATAAGTGGTTTAACTGCCATAGTTAAATTAACACTGCAGCGTAACTGTGTGTGTGTGATGCACTAAGTGCCACCTTAACCCATTAACCCCACCACCCCCCAACAAAAACGCAACCAACCAATATTTACAAGCAACTTCACAGGAGAAAAAAAAGAGCCCAAAGTGGCTTATAATAAGCAGACATGGCAACAGACTGTGCAGACTTCCCCCCACATGACCCCTCCTCCTCCTCTCTGACGATGAACTCATCCTCATCCTCCAGAGAGCCCCCCACCCCCCCACCCCCCGCCCCCCTCCCTGTCCGGAGCTGCCGGGTCACAGCGCATCCTGTAGGGGGGGCCACACCCTCCTAAAGCCTGCAGAAAGAAGGGCCCCCCCCCGCCCTTCAGCACAAACCTCCCCTGGCGGGGGCCACGCACACTATGCTCTGACGTCCACAGGCTATTGTTCTCTGGGTGATATAGTAATGACTTACCCGCTCACGCCTGCAAGCGATTTCCACTTTGATTTGGTCGGGGTCATATTTTGCATTTGAAGAGGAGCCAGAGAGCGCTGTGGAGAGAGAGAGAGAGAGAGAGAGAGAGAGAGAGAGAGAGAGAGAGAGGGAGAGAGAGAGAGAGGGAGAGGGAGAGGGAGGGAGAGGGAGGGAGAGGGAGAGAGAGGGAGAGAGAGAGAGAGAGAGAGAGAGAGAGAGAGAGAGAGAGAGAGAGAGAGAGAGAGAGAGAATGTTGAGAATCAGACAAAGAAAGTGAAAGACAGAAAACAGAGAGAGAGAGAGAGAGAAAGAATCTGTTAAAATTAACTCATTAATCCATTGAGACCTGAAGCCGATTCTACATGTCTCCTAAATCTCAACAGTTTTCTGAAAAACGTATGTTTCTATATCAGTGGTGCTCAATCTTTTTCATGTCAAGGACCCCCCAAAAATTATAAGTATTTGTCCGCCGACCCACATCTGAAAATATGTTGTTCCAGGGACCCCCAGAAGCAAAGATTTGAGTTACAAATGCTCACGTTAAAATATATATATATTCAAAGATTTGCAAACATTTTCACGATTTAAAAAAAATTGCAGATCTACAAGCTCATAACACTCGGTGCCGCGCTATGAGCTTTTATATCTGCTATTTTTGAATAGCCAAAGTGTAAAATAATGCTTTTTAGCTCGAATCTAAAAATGACACAGTTCCAGGTCTTAATGGGTTAAGACCGCGATCGCATCTGTGTCATTTTTAGATCTCTTTGGGCTATTCAAAAATAGCAGATATACTATATAGATCTGCTATCTGCTATTTTTGAAAAATCGTGAAAATGTGTGCAAATCTTTGAATATATATTTTTTTTAAAGCGAGCATTTGTAACTCAAATCTTTGCTTCTGGTGGGGGTCCCTGGAACTAAATATTTTCAGATGTGGGTCGGCGGACAAATACGTATAATTTTTGGGGGCGTCCTTGACACGAAACTGTTTGAGAACCACTGATATAGAAACATACATTTTTCAGAAAATGTAGAAGACATTTGTAGAATCCAGCAACAATTACATATAAAATACATAAACTGAACATTATTTTATTCAACACCACTTCATCCATATTGAAAAGATTATTTTTTTAAATAGCCAATCTACAGTACATGCTCACGATGTGTTGCAGTTGTGAGCTTGTAGATCTGCTTTTTTTTTATTTTATTCTAATAGTAATCGTCAACTAAAATGTCATGATCCCTACAAAGCCAACGTGCAGTAACTATGGGGAACAAAAGCACTGATAAATGGGTTTAAAAGTGTTTCAACAGGTCAGCCAAATGAGATATAATCGGCATATAAGTGATATTACACTGATTGTATATCTGTTCTTGAGGTTATTGTTTATGCCCCAAAATCACGAAGGCTAATTTGACCTTTGGGGTACACAGATAAGTCGGTGTGTACAAAAACGTTGTTACTGCACTTTGGCGAACTGACTACTAGAGATGGAAGGCCAGCTGGGAGGAGATGGTGAGGTTGGGGCTAGTGTTGATTTTTGACAGCAAATCTTGATTCAGTTTTAGTCATAGTCTTTTCAATAAAATTCCATTTAGTTTTAGTCATATTTTAGTCATCTGAAATGTTAGTTTTTGTCTAGTTTTAGTCGACTAAACATCATAAGATTTTAGTCGACTATATACAGTCGATTTAGTCGACTAAAATGTATTTTGTCTGTGCCTTGATGGCATCGTAGTGGCTGATTTTACACTTGGTTGCGTGCTGAAAATAGCCGATTTACAAGCTCACAACGCGTCGCGCTGCGACGCGTTGTGAGCTGTTAAATCTGCTATTTTCAGCACGCACACCCTAGCGCAACCAAACATAAAACAACTTGTCTTAGTTCTACTGGATCTCTTCTCCACTAGTCTCTCTCTAACATTTTGGTCTAGTTTTTTTTGTTGATGAAATTGTCAATGTATTTAGTCTCAGTTTTAGTCATGATAGCTTAGTTTTAATGTAGTTTTTATTTAGTTTTTGTCAGTGAAAAAAGGTAGTCGACGGACATTTTTCGTCATAGTTTTAGTCGACAAAATCAACACTGGTGGGGGCAGAGGTGGGAGGGAAACTCTAAGGTGCTCTAATGTCTTGCCTAAATGTTGGAATCCCTGGTGAAGAAACAACTCAAAGTGTTTGCCATCCTGTTCTTTAGTCCTTATCAGTCACGGCTTCAGGGCCAAACATAGTACAGTATGTGCTACTGTACTTCATCAGTTGGAAATAACATTGTATCGGCCTTAGAGGAAAAACAACACTGTGGACACGCTCTTCATTGATTTGTCCAAAAGCATTTGACACTGTTGACCATTTCCTGCTTTTTCTAAGTGTGTGTGTGTCTCACATTGGATATGACTCAGCTGCTTTTGACTGGTTTGAAAACTACCTTTCTGAGAGATATTGATTAACACAATCTTCAGTTCTGCACTTTAAATGCATTTATTGAACGAGGGTCATCTTTATAAATACCTTAAGAATTTGGTTGAATTTTAAAAACACTGATATTGTAAATAAGAAGTTGTGGATGAAGCTTGGTTTGTTCTATTGCAACAGAACTTGCTTTCCGTGGCACACTAATTTAGAAAGAGGTTAATTAAGGCACTTTCTGCTTTGAATTACGGGAACATTACAGAAATCTATCAACTACTACACTTAAACCTAATGACGGATATATCGGTATCGCTCCTCTAAATATTTCAGCAGGACTTTCGCCCCAGAATAGGGATGCTATAGGCTTCAATTGGAAAACGGTGTCAGTCAGACTGAATGAAGGCAGGAGGGGTGGAGCTTGTAGATTGGCTGGTTTCGGCAGACAACATAGATTCCATTGAGGACTTCTATGAAATCCTTAATGAGTGAAACCAGTGGTGGCTGAGACTTGAGAACTTTGAATCCATGAACTCACTGCTGATGAGCGAGCGGCTGTCGTCCTCGGTCAGCTCCTGGAACAGCAGCATCTCCTGAGCCAGCTCCAGACGCTGCTGTTTGACCAGGTACATCTCCTTCTTGGCGTTCAGGGCGTCCTGGGCCACCACCAGGTACTCCTTCAGCATGCGCTCCTGCTCCTGGCGCCATTGTGTCCGCGGGTTCTCGATCTGCGTCGTCTCTGAGAAACAAGAGAGATGGAGAGAAACAGAACTACAGGTATGTAGTTATATACTGTAGTAACAAACATTTTAGTCTCAGGTACTAAACGTATGCATATTTCTTGCAGTGGAGTTATCACCAGTGTTGATTTTTAAATAAAATTCAGTTTAGTTTTAGTCATATTTTCAGTCATCTGAAATGTTCTACTTTTAGTCTAGTTTTAGTCGACTAAATATCATAAGATTTTAGTAGACTAAATCTACAGTTATTTTGGTCAACTAAACTGTATTTTTTTTGGCGGGCCGTGATGCCATCGAAATGGCTAATTTTCACCTAGCTGCAAGCCAAAAATAGCAGATCTACAAGCGCGTTGTGAACTTGTAGATCTGCTATTTACGGTCTGTGCCACCCGCGCACACCCACGAGGACTTGTCTTAGTTCTGCTGGATCTCTTCTCCACTAGTCTCTCACTAACATTTTAGTCTAAATGTAGTTTTGTTTTTATATCTAGTTTTTATTTGTTGACAAAATTGTCAATTTATTTAGTCTTCGTTTTAGTCATCATAGATTAGTTTTTATTTAGTTTTTGTCAGTGAAAAAAAGGTAGTCGACGAACATTTTTCGTCATAGTTTTAGTCGACGAAATCAGCACTGGTTGTCACAAGCTGACCCAGATAACATGGCGGCGACGTTGACCTACGACCCCCGGCCGCCAATGAGGCGTGTACGGTACATACAGTATTTATGTCTACACGGCGGTGTACATGCGTACAGTATTTATGTACTGTACGTACAGTATTTATGTCTATGGGGAGGACCGGCCCGGCCGGCCGTGCGCTCGGCGTTCATGTCGAGCTCAAACGTGACGAGGAGACGAGGCCACAGGATGCGTGGAGCCGGCGTTGTGAGAGAGGCCTTTTCCTCCACGCTTCCTCTTTACAAATAAACCTTCTCCTGAATAGTCATGAATAAACTGTGTGTGGCCGCTGGTGCTCATTCACTGTGGAGAGAGACTACTAGTGCCCGCCTTTTTACACCAGTCATGTCAAGGACCCCCAAATTGACACATAATTAGCCTGCGGACCCCTGTTTGAAAAGATATGCCAGGGACCCTCATAAGAAAGGATTTTTAACGACTAATGTGTTAATTTAACACTGATGCTGTAAAATGGAGTGTACATTTGTACACTCTCTGAGTTACAGACCCATAAGGGTCCACTTGGTTCCTAACTATCTGGGGACCCCGTGGAACCCCCTCAAGGACCCCGGACCCCACTTTGAGAACCACTGCGTTACACCAGTGGCTGTTGATCAGCGGTCGAAGTGAACCGACGGGTCAGGAGAAAAGTGGAGAGCTGACAGCGCTCTGTGTTGAAGGGAATTTAAGGAAAGATTTGAACATTTTGAAAATGTTTTTCTTTTTTACACAAATCTTCTCTTATGGGGGTCCCTGGCACAAAATATTTTCAGATGGACGTCCAGGGCCAAATGGTATATGAATTTGGGGGCCCTTGACATGAAAATGTCAGGAAAACGGGAAGAGTGAAGTCACCCACTGGAATCTGGACTTGTGACACCGTCAGACAGACTGGCTACAACGGACATTGTGCTGGGGTCAAAGGTTGAACAGAACGATCTGTCAAACTGCTGCTGGGGGGACAAGGCCGACTGTGGCCCCGTGGCTCATTACTTAGCCTGGAAACCAGACCAATCTGCCAGTGCAAAAAAAAAAAAAGATTGCCCTTTTTGGTCTGGCCCTGCTCGGTTATGATTGGATTTCACTGCACCCTAAGTTGTGGGGCACCAATCAGGGCCCAGTATGCAAATCTGGGGCAGGTTTATTACCAGAGGCATTTTTTTTTAATAATCAGCCCCTTGGAAATGCAGTTTCCGCACAGAGATTCCTGACTAACCCATTAAGACCCTAAGAAGCATCTATGTCACTTTTTCATTTGAGCTAAAAAGCATTATTTTACACTTTGGCTATTCAAAAATAGCAGATATACTACAAGCTCATAGCGCGGCACCGAGTGCCGCGCTATGAGCTTGTAGTATATCTGCTATTTTTGAAAAATCAAGAAAATGTGTGCAAATTAATATATTTATATTCTTTTAAAGCGAACATTTTTAACTAAAATCTTTGCTTCTGGGGGGTCCCTGGAACAACATATTTTGAGATGGGGGTCCGCGGCCAAATACATATCATTTTGGGGGTCCTTGACATGAAAAAGTTTGAGAACCACTGATATAGAAACATAGGTTTTTCAGAAAACTGTTGGGATTTAGAAGACATTTTGTAGAAATCGGCTTCAGGTCTTAATGGACTGATGTCTACGCAGTGATATTAGTCTGGCCATGATGCCAGGCTATGGTGTACTCACTGTTGATGTGGTCGATGTAGTAGACGCCCACCTGCTGGTCGTACATGACCTCCCAGCCCAGAGGAAGCTCATCTCCCACACAGTCTGCAAACGTCAGCGGCTTGGTGATCCTATGAGGACAGACAGAGGCAACACAGGTTAGGGTGTAAGAGAGTCACTTAATGGAGCAAAAACAGGTCATAGTGCAGCGTTAGCATCACATCCCTGTGATAAAGCACCTCACCATCAAAAACACTCATTATGGGCGCTGCTGGCCTAGCGGTTAAGGTGCATACCACATATATAGTATAGCCTGGGACCAGACCAATCTGCGAGTGCAAAAAAATAAATTGCACTCTGCGATTTGGGTCTGGCACCGCTCCATAGAGAATCCATTTCCTGCTCCAGAAGACACGGGTGACCAATCAGGGCCCAGTATTCGAATATGGGAGATTGGTAGTTGGTTGTAGGTCTAACCAATTGCGGCGAGGGCCATTGTTTTGATCCCGCCCCTTGGGAATGGAAGCACCAGACTCATATCCACACAGTGATATAGTCTGGCTACGCAAGGCTACCACATATAGGCTCTAATGCCGCCTGACAGCGAGTCGCAGGTTCGATTCCCGAGCCTGAATCTCTACTGTATACCATCACTAAAAACGCCCAAAAAACACTCAATTACACGCTTAATGTTTTCTCCTATTATACACTAACAACTGTAAGGGTGAGGCCCCAATGCTCTGTTATATAGCCTTTTTTCCTTTTTGTATTTTTTTAAATGTCCCCTCCCATTCACCACAGGTCTGGTGATGCCAATCTCCTGGTGGTCCCCAAGACCAACCACCCAACCTGGGGCGACGGGGCTTTTTCTGTTGCTGCCCCCTCCCCCCATCCATATGGAATTTAGTCCAACCACATCAAAGAAGCAAGCCCTCACCCTCCCATCCTTCAAAACTGATCTCAAAACCCACCATCTTCAATATTGTTTTCCTCACAGCTAACTGCACACCACCTTGTTTTACTGTTTATGAACTTTTCTAATGAAGTTGATTTTCTGTCCCTCCCTCCTTCATGTAAAGTGACTTTGGGTACTTAGAAAAGTGCTATATAAATCTGAGATATTATTATTATTATCATTTTAGAGCAGGGGTCTTCAACAGGGGGTCCGGGACACCTAGGGAGTCCTCAGAGTTACTACAGGGGGTCCGCCAAATCTTTGTGTGATATGATTGTTTTTTTACATTAACCACTTGACCCCCAGCATCCCTTTTCTGAGATGAACTTTAGCCAAAAATAGCAGATCTACAAGCTCACAACGCCTCGCAGCGCGAGGCGTTGTGAGCTTGTAGATCTGCTATTTTTGGCTAAGATTTATAGGTGTAGATGGAAAAAAAGAGCAGCAAAAATGTATCTGAAACACAATTTCATACAATATAGATAGGGTCCCTGCTTCATCTCTCTCTCTCAGCTAGGGGGTCCTTGGCCTGAAAACGTTGAAGACCCCTGTTTTAGAGAGAGGTAGTTCCATATTTTTAGAGCGAGGTAGTTAGTAGTAACTGTAACACACAGGATTCAAACCCTCATCCATCCCAGAGGGAGAATAATATTGGGCTTATGATCTTCAGGCAGTACTACTTGTCAACCAGCAGGTGTCCTACCAGACACCAGGGGTCTACCTGTCTCAATGGAAGAGTAGAGAGACAAGACCTCCTCTATCCATTGTACATGTACTAGTTAGTTAAGTTCCAACCAGTGATGCCAGACTTTGCAACAGAAACAAGCGGGCCAGGTCTACGAAGACAAGCCCAAAAGAAGTGACCACACACACACACACACACACACACACACACACACACACACACACACACACGACTATTTGAAAGATCCACAAGCTCTGCTATTTAAAAAAAAAATGTTGGCAAATGTTTGAAAAATATGGAATAGTTTTGAAACATTTTAACAAAAATCTTGTCGTGTCCCTGGCATAAAATATGTTCAGATGGGGGTCTGCGGACAAATACATTTCATCAATTTGGGGGGGTCCTTGACGTGAAAATGTTTGAGAACCTCTGGTTTATATACAACATTAGGAAGGAAACTCAAATAAGCAACTACACTTTAGAAACAAGCCCCTATAACCTGCAAACCGCAACCAATATTTGCAAAAAAACAAGCCCAAAAATTGCTTATAATAAGCAGACATGGCAACATTGGCTCCAACAACGACTTGACCAGCTCCACAATGCAAAGTGTCCTCAGACAACTTGTCCTGATCTGACGCTGTATAAATATAATTAGAACTGATTCACTGACTAATTGATTGACTACGGCTATTATTACGCATCATGACTTTAATTAATGTTGTACAAATAAAATGACGTGGCACGAACGTTATATAAAATGTGAAAGGAGGGTAAAAATAGTCATGATGGAGAGTTACGAAGTACAATTACTCAAGTACTGTACTTAAGTACAATTTTGAGGTACTTTTACTGGAGTATTTCCAATTTTCTATACTTTGACTTAAATCCACTACATCTCAGAGGCAAATATTGTACTTTTACTCTTTATTATCTATTATTATTACGAAGCACACATTAACCACTTCAGCCCTACAGTATATACATTTCGGCCATTTGAAAACAGCAGATCTACAAGCTCACAATGCGTCGCGGCTTTGTGAGCTTGTAGATCGGCTATTTTCAAAAGATTTTCATAAAGTTTGAAGACTTGAAATCGGACCTTCTGCGTAATGAGTACTTTTACTTTTGGTACTTTAAGTATATTTTGATGCCAATACTTTTGTACTTTTACTCAAGTGAATTCTGAATACCAGACTTTTACTCGTATTTCTACATTGCAGCATTGATACTTTTACTTAAGTAAAAAAAAAAAGTAAGTACTTTTTCCACCACTGAAAAAATAGGGAGGGAGGAGGAAAAACATGCTGCCTGGCATCTCAAGAATCCTGAAAATTCCTTAAAGGAGCGTAATGAATGTATGTTCTGTCGCTCAGTGTCTGCTGAGCCTTTAACCCCTTCAGCTGCCCAGCACAGGAGTCACTATGGATCCACCACTGAATGGTGCATTTTATGTCCAAAAACCCTTCCTTTTCTATCATCATTTAACCCATTGAATCCGGGAACGCATCTGTGTCATTTTAGATTTGAGCTAAAACCATTATTCTATACTTTGGGCTATTCAAAAATAGCAGATCTACAAGCTCATAGCGCGGCATCGAGTGCCGTGCATTTTCCTATAACCATTATTCTATACTTTGGGCTATTCAAAAATAGCAGATTTACAAGCTCATAGCGCGGCACCGAGTGCCGCGCTATGAGCTTGTAAATCTGCTATTTTTCGAATCTTTTAATACATATATATTTTTTGAAACAAAATGTTTTACTCAAATCTTTGCGTAAAGTGTAAAGATATTTTAAAACATATTTTTGTGAACGGAAGTGCCAGTTTCCTCTCTCGGATTTTGGGAGTTGTAGTTCCAGACTCTATATAGCATTCAGAGTTTGTGGAATAGTTGTCTGGCTACGCGAGACTACTTCGACACTAACACATAGGGGGAACAGTGGATTGAACCCGGGCAGGAACCTTCTGATTCCCACCTGAGACACTTTGCCCCCAAGTGGCTCATCAGGTCACTGACAACATTTTAACCTCATACAATTACAATGTAGGCATTTAGCAGACACTGTTAATCCAGAGTGACCTACAGGTAAACACAAGGTAATACATCAAATGCATAGAAATAGTCATCTAGGATCACAGGTAAACCATGATATCATCATCAGTCTAAAAACAGTATAATATGAAAAATTATGATAGATTCAAGGGAGGGGGACATTCCCAGAAAAAAAGCAGATCTACAAGTTTATGTTGTGAACTTGTGGATTGGCTATTTTCGGTGAAGAAGTTTGGTGTAGAGGGGGGGAAAAGAGCAGACCAAGTACAGACTAGCCAAAGGTCAAATTTACAAAGTATTGAGGAGTTTAAAGGGCAAGACCACTTTGGTAGAGGTTTGGGTTGTGCAGTTACCTTGCCATGATGTAACTCTAAAGGTGGACAAGAAATCTAAAATAATTGCTCCATCGATTAGAAATCGATAATTCAAAATATGCTCCTCATTGACTTACATCGTATGGTAAAACAGCTCTCAAAGTCACTATTTTAGCACGTAAACGAACGCAAACAAAGTTGATTCAGACAATATAGAACACCACCAAACCCAGTACTGTACTTTATTTTTTTTATAAATGTTAACTGAAGTTCCTGTTGATTTTACTATTTGAAGAACCGGATGCAGTCCGGGTTTTCTTCCTAATGAAAATGCCAAAAACTGTTACTTTTCACGATTACAAAAGTAGCTTCAAAAGTAGCAAAAGTGGCAGATCAACCAGCTCAAAACGCATCACTTTGCGCTGTGTTTTGAGCTTGTTCCTTGTGGATCTGCTACTTTTAAGAGTTAAGGACCCTCTCGAAAACGAGACGACACATCTCAAGGGGTTATCCTTCTAATAAAAAAGGTACTATATATTTCGTGTGACACTGTAGGGCGTTAATTTAAGGGAGATAAGAGGTTTTCTGCCCAACACCAACGATACTGTATATAAGCCAAAGGGTAACTGTGAGCATCGAACACACTGGAAACTTGGAACAATGTATCTATTTCCTGGTTTGAGCTATGATCACCATGAGGCTGTTTATACAAGTGGTAATTGGAAACAAGTTTCTTGTTTAGTGGCTACAGTATGAAGTCCTGCCCGCGGTAGCTTTTCCTATAAACCAACACATGATGGAACATTTTAACCCATTAAGACCGGCGGGAACGCATCTGTGTCATTTTTAAGATTTCTTTGGGCTATTCAAAAATAGCAGATATACAAGCTTATAGCACCGCACCGAGTGCCGTGCTATGAGCTTGTAGATCTGCTATTTTTTTAACGATTTGTGCAAATCTCTGAATATACTGTATATACATTTTGAAAGCGATAATTTTTAACTCAAATCTTTCTTGCTTCTGGGGGTCCCTGGAACAAAATATTTTGAGATGGGGGTCCGCGACCAAATACAAATAATTTTAGGGGTCCTTGACATGAAAAAGTCTAAGAATCACTGATATAGAAAAATGTGTTTTTCAAAAAACTGTAGGATTTAGAAGACATTTGTAGAATCCCCCTGAAGCAAATATTTTAGTTAAAAATGTTCGCTTTAAAAAGATTCAAAGATTTGCAAAAATGTTCACGATTTTTCAAAAGTAGCAGATCTACAAGCTCATAGCGCTACGAGCTTGTAGATCTGCTATTTTTGAATAGCCAAAGAAATCTAAAAATGTTCTTTCTTTCCCGGTCTTAAGGGGTTAATTGTTGTTACTGACTGGCTCAACGTGGTCACTGTGTCTTTCCTCAGGGGGGAAAAAAACACACCATTTACTGGAGGTCTTGGAATGATTATTGTCAAAGACATTCAAGCTGGATTAACATGCCATCCCAGCATGATATCAAAACATTTTGTTTCGATTTAACAAACACAAGAGTTTTGTTTGCCGTTTGCTGTTAAATGATAGAATATGGGATGGAATATTTAGGATCACTTGTGTCGTATTTTTTAAGGAGCACGTTAGTTCCTTAAGGGCTAAGCCGTCCAAGAGAGGGTGTGTGTGTGTGTGTGTGTGTGTGTGTGTGTGTGTGTGTGTGTGTGTGTGTGTGTGTGTGTGTGTGTGTGTGTGTGTGTGTGTGTGTGTGTATGTGTATGTATGTGTGCATAACACCCATGTCTAAAATGTTAATCTATAGGTTTCATGCTGACGGAAAAACTAATTGCAATTGTAACATCCAGGATGTTTAGGAGACCAAACATCTGCCGCTCATCCAGGAGAAAACCCTTGTTTGACCAGGGTTGATATTTAGCTTATTATGAGATTCAGGCAGTACCACTTGTCAAGCGGCAGGTGTCCTATACCAGACACCAGGGTGCACTGTAAATGTCTCAATGAAGAGTATAGGGAGACCGTCCATCACCATCCACTGCACATAAAAACCCATTAAGACCTGGAACGCATCTATGTCACTTTAAGATTTCTTTGGCTATTTTTGAAAAATCGTCAAATTATTATTATTATTTTTTTTTCAAAAAACTGTTAGGATTTAGAAAACATTTTTAGAATCGGCCTCAGGTCTTAAAGGGTTAACTACTTGAAACCTCGCATCCATATTCTTGGAACATTAGCAAACAACAGCCAAGCTACAAGCTCATAAAGTGTCGCAGCGCTTGTAGATCGGCTATTTTTGGCAAAGAGATTCGGTGTGTACTGTACTGTAGAGTAGATGGAATGGCGTTCCAAGTACAGAGACAACTCAGGTCCAGTTTACTACTGCTCTCTCTCTCTCTCTCTCTCTCACTCTCTCAGTCAAAGCATGCCCACATCCATTCCAAACTGATCTACAAGCTGAAAACACATTGCAACGGAAGTGGTACTGAATTTGCAGCTCAACAAAAGCGAATCATCCTAGTGTATGATGGAGGACAATTTCACGACAACTTAAAATCTCCGAGATACGATTATTGTGAGCGTTTGTGATCACGATAAACGATAATAACGATTATCGTCCCATCCTTAACTCAAATTTAAAAAATGACTTGGAAGCTTGCCGAAAGTTTTTGAAACACCAAAACTTCTGCCATACAAAGATCTGTGCACGTTTTTAACATGACAGGGATTTCAAAATATCCAGTATATACTGCCTGCACTTTAGCACGTGTGAAAACACGGGCATTGATTGATTGATTGATGTACTTTATTTAGTAAGACATGAGAACAACAGTACATGGAAGTACAAATTCGCAATACAAGGTCTACTAAACTGTAAGACTCATTAAGCACTGAGATTGTTTAAGATGAGATCCCCATGCACACAAATCATGAGACAGACAGATATACACACTACTATACAGAATGTCATACAATCAGCTTACAGGTTACTGGTATGAAGAGTGAAAAAGATGTACAAGAGAAGAAAAAAAATGGGGAGGGGGGGGTTGGGGGGTAGGGGGGGTAGGTTAAGACTTAGACAGGGGCCATTTTCGAATTGCAGCCCCCTGAAGGTGTATCTTTAGGGCAGTTTTGAAAGTGAGTAGGGTTTTACACTCCTTTACTCCTTTTGGTAGGGCATTCCACATTTTTGTTGAATAGCATGAGAACGAGTTCATTCCCTTTGTTGAGCCAAATCTGGGTTGAACATGATTCGTGGAGCTGCCTCTGGTGTTATGATCGTGGACTTCATTAACATTTTGGAAGTATTTTGACAAATACAGGGGGATACCAATGTTGTGGTGTATCTTGAAGACCAGGCCCATTAAGTCAAAGTCTAAGTGGTCAACATTACCATACCAAAACATAGCCCATAGATATACAGTACTTAACATGTATTTATAATAATGAAGATGCCCTAACCCACTGCATATTTATACAGACACCCTGCAAGTCACTGCAGATAGAAACAGAAACAGGGAGGGTGACGGGACCGAGCAGCAATGCAAACAGACTGCATTCTCAATGAATGTGTGCAGACGCTACATGACAGATAGCACTTGCTAGTTGAGCTCATTAGTGAAGGCCCTACATGAAAGGAGTGTCTGTCATTCCTCTGGAAATGGCTCTTGACACTGACATTAACCCTGTGAGACCGGGAACATGTGTCATTTTAGATTTTTTTTTAGCTATAACCATTATTCTATACTTTGGACTATTCAAAACTAGCAGAATCTTTGCTTCTGAGGGATTCTACAAATGCCTTCTAAATCCTAACAGTTTAAAAAAACGTATGTTGCTATATATATCAGTGGTTCTCACACTTTTTCCTGTCAAGGACCACCAAAATGATGTATTTGGCCGCGGACCCCCATCTCAAAATATTTTTGTTCCAGGGACCCCCGCAGAAGCAAAGATTTGAGTCAAAAATGTATTTATACATTCAAAGATTTTCCCAAATTAGCAGATCTACAAGCCCATAGCGCGGCACAGAGTGCCGCATTATCTGCTATAGATACAGATATAGCAGATATAGATCTGCTATATCTTTGGTGTTGAGGTTTTAGCATGACCTTTGCCCTGTACTGTTAACAAAATGTGTTGATAAAGTATTCAACCAATCAAAGCCGAAATGCAAAAAAAACTGCAGAATCATGAAAAACATGAAGGTGGCTCCAATCTTATTCACAGCAGCAACTGTTCCCGTTTCTTGTGCACTCTGCCAGTAGGCCACTGTAGCAACTGTTGATGCTGTGAATGAATACATTGGAGCATTTTAACCCAATTCAATCCGTGAACGCATCTGTGTCATTTTTGGAACTTTGGCTATTCAAAAAAGCTCATAGGCTATAATATCAATATATTGTTGTTATTATAATATATTTTTGAAAGAAACTGATGTTGCTATATCAGTGGTTCTCCAACTTTTTCCTGTCAAGGACCCCAAAATATATGTATTTGTCCGCCGACCCCCCCATCTCAAAATATTTTGTCCAGGGACCCCCAGAAGCAAAGATTTGAGTAAAAAATGTTCCCTTTAAAAAATATATATATTCAAATATTTGCACAAATGGTCAAGATTAAAAAAAGAATAATAATAGCTGACCTACAAGTCCATAGCGTGGCAGTCTGTTTAAGAGCTTGTAGATCTGCTACTTTTGAATAGCCAAAGTATAAAATATGGATAAAGTGGTTACACAGATTTAAATGGGTTAAAAGTAAGTAGCGACCCTTCTTGTTGTTCATATAAACCTGTTCTTTTCATCCAGCGACAGCGCTTGGCTTTTCAACCCAAACAACATCCTTTAGCAGTTATCTTACAAACACAATGACTGCCATTTAGCAAGCTGAACCTATCTGACCTTGTCCTGGTTTGCACATGTCAACAGTGTAGCTCTGTGTGTTTTATTGTGTCTTTATTTACCAGAATCAGACCTAGGAATAACAACACACCCATTTAGACCTGTTCTCTGAATAACCTGGATTGAAAGCGATAAAGACGTATAAGTTATAACAAGTCTAAATCCATTAAAAAGAGGAGACGACGTCATACTGATCAATGTGATATATTGTTCAGCCTGTCGAGTCACTAAGAGATTAGCCTCGGAAACCCATGCCTTTTTTTTTGTTTCAAAAGAAAAAAAGCCTGGGAGAACCTTGCAGGAACGCTGGTCTTAGGACCTTGTTATCTCCTAACCAATCAGAGTGCTCCAAACCCAGGCGCTGGAATCCAGCGCCTGGGTTTGGCTCCGCCCTTCAAGACCATCGATTGGGCTCGTTCTTTCAGTCTACTAAGAGATGGACAAGGGATTTTCAACAGACGCAATGCTAGGAGGCCTGGTGGTGCAAATGTGTCTCATGATGTCTCACACATTTTTAAATATACTACTTATAACCCATTCAATCCGGGAACACATCTGTGTCATTTTTAGTTGTATTTGGCTATCCAAAAATAGCAGATATACAAGCTAGTAGTGCCACGCACTACTAGCTATTGTTGAAAAATCAACTGCCTGCGCAAATCTTTGAACATAATATATTTTTTAAAGCAAATATTTGTAAATCAAATATTTGCTTCTGGGGGGTAATATCTAAAAATGTTTTCTAAATCCTAACAGTATGTTGCTATATCGGTGGTGCTCCAACTTTTCCATGATATGTATTTGGCCGTGGACCCCCATCTCAAAATATGTTGTTCCAGGGACCCCCAGAAGCACAGATCGGAGTAAAGAATGTTCGCTTTAAAACAACCCTATTCTGAGTTTGTAGATCAGCTATAATCGGTATCTCAGACTCACACACAACAAACGTATACAGGGGTTTAAGTTGTTATCCACTTGGAACTCCTGCGTCCCAAAAATCGGGGGTTAACAACATTCGGTGAAAATAGAAGATCTACAAGCTCATATTTACGGCTTAGATATTTTAGTGTAGAGCAAAAACAGGAGGGGGCCTGGTACAGCGCCCTGGTGGACTCCGGTCAACTAAGTATATACAGTAGGGTTATAAGCGTCTTTCAGTTCACAGGCCAGCATTAAACTCAATGGAAGCTCCTCGTTGCACTCTCTCTCTCAAGAGAATGTCTTTCACACAGGATTTAACACTCAATAGTGACAGGTGGACAGGAGGGCTCTGAAACCAGATGATCATCTCAGTCAACACTCTACGGCAGGGGTCCTCAACGTTTTTCAGGCCAAGGACCCCCTAGCAGAGAGAGCGATGAAGCAGGGACCCCCTCTATATTGTTTAAGATTGTGTTTCAGATTTTGTTCTTTTTTTTTTTACTTGGTCTGCTCTTTTTTCCCTCTATACACCCTATGCCTCTTTCCCAAAAATAGCAGATCTACAAGCTCACAACGCGGTGTGAGCTTGTAGATCGGCTATTTTTGGCTAAAGTTCTCCTCAGAAAAGGGATGCTAGGGTTCAAGTGGTTAATGTAAAAAAAAAAAGAAATCATATCACACAAAGATTTGGCGGCCCCCCTGAAGTAACTCTGAGGACCCCCGGGCCTAGGGGTCCCGGACCCCCTGTTGAAGACCCCTGCTATACTGTCTGTCTGTCTGTCTGTCTGTCTGTCTGACTGGGTCAACGTGGAACCACTGATGCAGACGTCTCTAATGGCCTGGTGACTACCAGTGCCTGCAGTGAAAGGCCATACCAGTGACTATTAAAAGGGTCCAAGCTTGACTGAATTATCATTGTTGTCGGGCAGAAAACCTCTTATCTCCATATTGTAACTTTGTGTGTTGTTTCCTAAATGAACGCCCTACTTGATCACACTACAGCAGGGGTGATGCAACTTTGATGATGGAGAGGGACACTATATTTCCACACTCACTCCAGAGGGGCCACATTGCATATACTGGCTGGGCCATTCTATGTCACACAAAAGTAGAAAAAATAGCAGATCTACAAGCTCAAAACGCGTCTCAGCGCGACGCGTTTTGAGCTTGTAGATCTGCTATTTTTGCTATTTCTGAATTGGAATCAAGATTTTTTTTGGTTGCTATTTTTAAATTGGAATCCTGAAAAGTAACATTTTTATTTTATTTCAAACGCATTTCGTTATACTTATGTTAACTTTATGAACTTAAATACGAATACATTTGACATAAAAAATACAATAGAATTTTAATACTAGTCTTTAAGCTACTAATATAGACTTAGTAGAAGTAATTAAAGTGGATCATGATTGCATATTTGGAATTGTAACAGCTGAAATCAATAATATATCAGTATTCCGAATATTAACCTACGGGCCGCATTAAGTGAAGGTGGGGGCCGCATGTGGCCCTCGGGCCGCCAGTTGCCCATGTATGTACTAACTACAGCGTCACACAAAAGCATTCGCTCCGCGTTTTGAGCTTGTAGATCTACTAACTTTTGCTACTTTGGACATGTGAGGTTTCCACCCTGACAGAGAGACATTATACTGCTTAGACCGGCCCTGCATAGCTCTGGGTATAACCTACTTCTAGAAGCTGATAGGCTAATCCACTCTTTCACACAAGAAGCAAACAACATTTTTTTTATTTCTTTGGGCTATTCAAAAATAGCAGATATACAAGCTCATAGCGCGGCACCGAGTGCCGCGCTATGAGCTTGTAGATCTGCTATTTTTTTGAAAAATCGTGGAACATTTGTGCAAATCTTTGAATTATGTATTTTTTTAAAGTGAACATTTGTAACTCAAATCTTTGCTTCTGGTGGAGGTCCCTGGAAAAAAAAAATTTGAGATGGGGGTCCGCGGCCAAATACATATCATTTTGGATGGTCCTTGACATGAAAAAGTTTGAGAACCACTGATATTATAGAAAAATAAGTAAGTAAAAAAAAAAAAAAACTGATAGGATTTAGAAGACATTTGTAGAATGCCCAGAAGCTAAGATTTTAGTTAAAAATGTTCGCTTTCCAAAAAATATATATACATTCAAAGTCAAATGACCAAACACACTGCTCTGCCTGTGTGCGTCGTGTTGTGAAGCCACCGTTCCAGCGTGTTTGATGACAGCGCACGCCTGGAGGGGGGGGGGGGGCTGACAGATCGCCATCCGTCAGAGTTTTGACAGTTTGACACGAGAGAGAGAGGGGCCGGGGAGCAGCAGCAGATCCCCCCCCCCACCACACACACACACACACACACACACACACACACACACACACACACGGCTGCAGCAGCTCAGTGGTGGAAAAAGTACTCACATTCTTTACTTAACCCATTAAGAGCTGAGGCGATTCTTAAAATGTTTTCTAAATCCTAACAGTAAAATTTTTTTTTTTTAAAACATTATTTTTTTTTCAAGATTTTTCAAAAATAGCAGATATACAAGCTCATAGCGCGGCACTCGGTGCAGCGCTATAAGCTTGTATATCTGCTATTTTTGAATAGCCGAAGAAATCTACGTCTTAAAATGTTTTCTAAATCCTAGCAGTAAAAAAAAAAATCAAGATTTTTCAAAGATTGCAGATATACAAGCTCATAGCGCGGCACTATGAGCTTGTAGATCTGCTATTTTTGAATAGCCGAAGACATCTAAAGTGACACAGATGCGTTCCAGGTCTTAATGGATTAAGTAACAATATCAATACTGTAATGTGGAGATACACTCTATCACAAGTAAAAGTCCCGGAATTGGAAAATCCACTCGAGTAAAAGTACAAAAGTATTGGCATCAAAATGTAGTTAAAAGTATCAAAAGTAGAAAGTACTCGTTATGCAGAAGACGTCCCATTTCACAAGTTTTCTAATGTATGAAATGTATAAAAATCTTTTGAAAATAGCAGATCTACAAGCTCGATGCGACGCATTGTGAGCTTGCAGATCGGCTATTTTCAAATGGCCGAAATGCATACAGGGCTGAAGTGGTTAACAAATGTTTCGTAATAACAAAAAAATCTACAAAGTAACTGAAGTTTACAAATAATTGTAGTGGAGTAAAAAGTACAATATCTGCCTCTGAGATGGTAGTGGAGTAGAAGTAAAAGTACTGAAAATTGGAAATACTCCAGTAAAGTAAAAAAAAAAAAACTTCAGAATTACTTACTTCAGAAGTACTTGAGTACATGTACTTAGTTACTTCCCCCCACTTGGGCTGCAGCAGCTAGCTATGCCTACAATGCAGACGGTGCAGTGGGGCCTTAGCCTGGCTAGGTATGCATACAATGAAGGGACGGCCCAGAGAGAGAGAGAGAGCATTCTCCACAGCATTCCAGAGGAGAGACACAGACAAAGCGACTCTCCTGTCTCTCTCCCTCCCTCTCTCTCTCTTCCAGACGGTATTTATACAGGCACTGAGGCACAGACATGCTTGTTGCTTCAAAAAAAAAACTTCCCTTCCCTCTCCCCCCCTTATTTTATCCAATTATTTCCATGACATGTGGTTGTGTTTAATGTGTCATTAAAAAAAAAGAAGAAGATATATATCTTCTTTTTTCTTTAAAGCACACACACACACACACACACACACACACACACACACACACACACACACACACACACACACACACACACACACACACACACACACACACACACACACACACACACACAAGACCGGGGATAAAAAATGAAAACGCTGAACTCTGTGGCAAACGTCCCATGTTAAGTTCTGTCACCATCAAGACATTTTAGATCATAGAAATACATTATTTGTGTTTTTGACATAATGAATAAAATTGTCATTTATTTTAGGCCTTGGCTTGATTGTTATTTTTTTTTCTTTTAGGCCTGACTTGACTTAAACGGGGGTGGCAGTGGCTCAGGGGTAGAGTGGCCGGTTGAGCATCCCGATGGGAACCACGAGGTTTCCAGTTCGATCCCCGGCTCCCCCAGAGTTAGTGACAGTGTTGAAGTGTCCTTGAGCAAGACGCTGAACCCCTAATTGCTCCCGATGAGCAGGTTGGTGCCTTGCATGGTTTCCTCCGCCATCGGTGTATGAATGTGTGTGTGTGAATGGGTGAATGTAATGCACAATCTATTTAAAGAGCTTTGGCTAAAAGCGCTACATAAATGCACCATTTACCATTTACAAAAATTGCAAAAGACAGATATGACAAGTAACTTATTATACAAAAAGGCTATTACTGAAATATATACAAAGAAATGATTGACAATGACCAGCACCAATAATCAAAATGAAATATGTACTAGGGCCCAAACAAAAATAGCACAACATTGCAGATCTACAAGCTCACAAAGTGTCTCAATTTATCAACATTGTTCAATTTTTTTAAAAGTTTTGCCCTAAATGCTCAAAACACAGACACCAGGTTGAAAGTGTTTTAAAAGAACGTGGATGATGTGGAAATAATGATGGATATATAACATTCCTATTTCATCCAGCTGTTTCTATATAAATGAATGGAAACGACTAACCATTATGCAAAAATAATTGCGATTAAATAATTGTGACAGGCCTAACATGTCCTTAGATCAGGGGTCTTCAACGTTTTCAGCCCAAGGACCCCCTAGCTGAGAGAAAGATGAAGCAGGGACCCCCTCGTCTATATTGTATAAAATTGTGTTTCAGATTAAAGTTTCTTTACTTAGTCTGCTATTTTTTCCCTCTACACCTATAGCCTCTTTGCCAAAAATAGCCGATCTACAAGCTCACAACGCCTCGCAGCGCGAGGCGTTGTGAGCTTGTAGATCGGCTATTTTTGGCTAATGTTCCCCTCAGAAAAGGGATTCTAGGGTTCAAGTTAATGTAAAAAAAAAACGAAATCACACAAAGATTTGGCGGAACCCCTATAGTAGCTCTGAGGACCCCCTAGGGGTCCCTGACCCCCTGTTGAAGACCCCTGCCTTAGATCACTGGTTCTCAAACCCCCCAAAAATAATCATATTTGAACTGGGGACCCCCCCCCCCACCCTGACAAGCACTTGTAGGAGTTGAGGCATTACATTTAGTTTGACTTGGTTCTGCGAGGCGTTATGAGCTTGTAGATCAGCTGGTTTCAAAATCTTTGCCTCTTTCTTATATTATTTGACAATTTGGCCAATGTTTGACACTTATGTGTATTTTTTATAGTCAATTATAAAACATCTATTTAATTTGTTTCGTGTTGATTCATTGATATAAGGAAGAAAGAACTGCCTCTCGATTATTCGATTAAACTACATGAGCCAAGAATAAGTCCGTTATTGATTCCAAATATAGGTTTTGATATATTTGTTCAGTTAATTGCCCAGCCCCGCATATATTGTATGAACAAATTCTACCATATACTGTACATACTGTACACATTGTTTAAAATAATGTTTTATTGATTAAAATCAGTTCCAGATTGCAGCTTTAATTCATTATGGATTGAGGAAGTGTTTTTTTTTTAAATAATATCAAACAAATGTTTTCAGGCCTGCTCTAGTGGCGCCGTGGTAATGATGCTGTTCAGTCTGTCTGTCCGTTGGTCTGTCTGTCCAAACAGGATGTCTGCTAAACTACAGGCAGGACTGTCATGGCACCTTCAGTCTCCTGGGACTATTACAGCCGTTCCCATAGGCCTATCGATACCAGTATCTGAAAAGCTGCCGATACTGCCTAAAGAGGTTGGTATTGGTATTGGTCAGTATGCCAGTCTAGTCTATGCCATTCCGAATAAATACCAGATAATTTATCCAGGGGTTGACACTAACGGCTGCCCAACTGCCTGTGGCAGCCTGGCAGGTAAATAAAACTTGCAGGCAGGTGGAGTTTGCGTTCGGGTTGCCCGACCGGGCAACTGCCAGTGTTGCCAGATTCTGTGAGAGAAACAAGCAACCAGGTCTAGGAAAACCAGCCCAAAAGAAGCGACTATGTGCCACATGAGCACTTTAACATATGCATCAGCTATTTGAAAATAGCAGATCGCGACGCGTTGTGAGCTTGTAGATCTGCTATTTTCAAATAAAATCTTGGCGGGAAATTTTAATAAGCAGATCTGGCAACCCGGGTAACTGCACGTTTGAGTGTGCATGCATCCCTCTCCCACGATATATATATATAAAAAAAACACCCGCAGACTTTTGTCACATGTGCTGCGGTTCCCTAGTTCCTGACCGACGTGTGAAAATACAAGAATGCAGCAAGAAGCTTATAAAGCCTTCCTGATGTCAGATTCAAAACAGCAGTGCCAGCCCCACTACCTAATGACGTTTGTTTATGGAAAGCATAGCATAGTGTCAAGTCAGACGAACGTAAACCCTTGACTTCCAGTCGGTGGACTTCAAAATAAGAGAGATTGTCAACTTATAGGAAAGTAAGTGTCTTCAGGTCTGTAGACAAAATAAGAGCACTGTTGGCCAATAAAGTGCTGTTTTCACTGTTGCTACACTTGAAAACATAAAATAACAAGTGTGAACCTATAGCAATATTCATAGCTATTTAGATATTTGGTATACTGTAAATATTGAGGAATTAAATATTTTTTCGCACAGCCCCAGAATTCGCAAGTAGAAAGTAAAGTGTTAAATTGAACGGTAATTCAAATTTTACCTATCATTTTATAATGGACAATCTACTTTTCGGGCAAGTGGGCATGACCTTTGGGCAAGTAGAACATGACTTGTACTTGCCCAACGGGCAATGTTATCACATGTCATTTACAGTCCTATTTTGAATGCTTCAGTTGATGTTGCACTACTGTTTTATATATATATATATATAGGTTTTAATTTGTATTTACACTATTCCTTCCTATTAGTGGTTCTCAAAACTTTTAATTTCAAGGACCCGATAACTCTGAGAGTGTACAAATACAGGTCCATTTGGTTCCATTTGTACACTCTCAGAGCTACAGACCTGTAAGGGTCCATTTGGAACCCACATCAAGGAACCCTGAGAGTCCCTGGACCCCACTTTGAGAACGAATTATGTCTTAGATTTATTTTAAATTACACAGTTATCGGATTGGTACTCGATATGCAATCGGTATCATCGGGGAGGAAATTTTTTTATTGGTACATGGGAGTTTTGGTGACCCCATGTCACGTCCAGCGCCACCCATAAGGTCCTTACACACCGGGCGACACCGGCGAAAATAGCGAATATACGCAAAATTCGGACTCGTTCCGAATAATTAAAAGACGCTTTTTCGCTCCATGTACGGAGCCATTGACTTTATAAGGTTTAAAAAAAAAACGCATTATTCGCACGAAAAAATCGCCCCGGTGTGTAACAACCTTTAGCCCATTAAGACCTGAGGCCGCTTCTAAACATTTTCAAAATCCTAAAAAAAAGAAAATCGGAAAAAAATATTTAAAACATTTTTATTCACGATTTTTCAAAAATAGCACACAATACATATGAAACACCTCAGGGACCATGAGGCCATGCTGAATGCACTCATGCTTCTGGAGGATGAACCCCAACTATATGGTGTTGCCAGGTTGGGATCCGGTAGGAACCGGTTGGACCGGAGGAACCGGATCCAACATTGAGGAACCGTCCGGAACGGGTTCCATCACATTTTGGAACCGGTTTTATTTACACTGTCAGAGCTGGAATGTGGACTTCAACGTCTGCTATGCCAGTGGCCGTTCTCAAACTTTTTTCATGTCAAGGACCCCCAAAATGATACTTAATTTAACGCGGACCCCATCTGAACATATTTTGTGTGAAGATTTGTGTTTGTTTTATTATTATTGTTAAACTTTTTTTTTTCAAGATTTTTCAAAAATGTCAAGATCAAGCTCACAGCGCAGTGAGCTTGTAGATCTGCTATTTTTGAATAGCCAAAGCAGAATATGGATAAAGTGGTTACAATTATTGTGACGTTATATTAACTAATTTTGCTGGGGACCCCCTGCTACCCCCTCAAGGACCCCTGGGGGTCCCTGGACCCCACTTTGAGAAGCAATGTGCTATACAATTACAATACCGATGGTTCTCAAAACGTTTTAATAACAAAGGACCATCATAACTCAGAGAGTGTACAAATGGAACCAAATGGACCCGTAAGGGTCCATTTGGTTCCATTTGTACACTCTCTGAGTTAAGGGTGCATATGGAACCCCCCCGCAAGTCCCAGAGAGGGTCCCTGGACCTCACTTTGTGAACCACTACAATAATATGTATGCAATAATGTAAGTGTGATTGATTAGGGGGTCCCTAACCCAGTGGTTCTCAAAAACATTTGACTTTCAAGGACCCCCTGGTCCTTGACACAGACCACACTTTGAGTGAGTGACCCCCATGACCTTGTTTTGCTGGTGTTTATGGATCAGTGAAGCACAGAGTGCTGCGCTATGAGCTTGTAGATCTGCAAAAAAAAAAAATCTTGGAAAATGTGTGCAAATCTTTGAATATATATATATATATATATATATATATATATGTATATATATATGTATATACATGTTTTAATGCAAACATTTTTTTTACTCCGATCTGAGCTTCTGGGGGTCCTGGAACAACATATTTTGAGATGGGGTCCGTGGCCAAACACATATCATTTTGGAAGTTCTTCACATGGAAAAGTTGGAGCACCACTGAACAACATGTATTTGGCCGCCGACCCCCATCTGGGGACCTGAAAATATTTGTTCCAGGGACCACCCCCCTCCCCCCCCCCCCAGAAGCAAAGATGAGTAAAAAATGTTGTCTTTAAAAATATATACAGTATATTCATAGATTTGCAAAAACGTTTTTTCATAAAAAAGTAGATCTACAAGCTCGTAGTGTGACCCATTCTCTCTCTCACACACACACACACACACACACACACACACACACACACACACACACACACACACACAGCAGAGGAAACCCAGCAAGGCACCAACCTGCTCATAGCGGATGGAGCATTTAGGGGTTCAATGTCTTGCTCAAGGACACTTTGACACTATAACTCTGGGGGGGGGGGGGGGGGGGGGGGTTCCCAGGTGTCCGCTCTACCTCCTGAGCTACTCATTCATTATTATGACATTCATTATGTCCTGTTTATGTATAGTGTTTGTTCACTAACCGGTCTTGGTATAATTGGTATCCTGACCTGAAAATGTATGTTCTGTTTACTAAAGAGCTGCATAGGTGGGGAGGATACCCCTGTTACTGAACAAACACTCTGTAGCAATGATAACTATGGCAATATAAAGCTGTATTTTAACAAAGAAATATACATTATACAGCACCTTTAATTGTCAGACATACTGTATCAACCCTATTCAGTTCAGTTTGCATGGTGGTGGTTATCTTCAGTGGTGGACAATGTCTATCTATACTTAAGTACAACAGTACTCAAGTACTTTAGGTCAGGTGCAGAGCACAGAGAGACAGACAGAGAGACAGACATAGAGAGACAGACAGACAGACAGACAGACATAGAGACAGACAGACAGACATAGAGACAGACAGACAGACAGACAGACAGACAGACAGACATAGAGACAGACAGACAGACAGACATAGAGACAGACAGCGTACATGAGTGATGGTCAACATGCATATGGAAAACATGAATAAAATAAAACCGCACGGCTGTTTGACAGACGAGAGAGGAGTCAGACAACATACAGACATGAGCGTCTGCCAGAAACTATGAGCTGTCTAAAACAGATAATATACCCCAAAGAGCCATCTGTAGATCTGCAGACCCCCCCCCCCCCCATCCCCCCACCAGAGCTGCACAATATTAAATTACCATGACAGTTGTTTCCGCAATAAAACAACCATCATTTAGTTTGGCAATAATGTTTGAGCGTTTATCCCATTTAGACCTGGAACGCATCTGTGTCACTTTAGGTTTCTTTGGCTATTCAAAAATAGCAGATATACAAGCTCGTAGCGCGGCACCAAGTGCCGTGCTACGAGCTTGTAGATCTGCTATTTTTGAAAAATCGTTAAAAAAAATATTTATTTATTTTTCAAAAATCTGTTAGGATTTAGAAAACATTTTTAAGAATGGCCTCAGGTCTTAATGGGTTAAAGTGAGGCTGCAGACAAGCTGGAGAAAAAAAAGAAGAAAAGAAAATGATATCAAGGTGTTTGTGGGAATATGATAATGATATTGTTTATGGTGATGACATCCCATAAAGCTCATTAATGTGATAATGATATTGTTTATGGTGATGACATCCCATAAAGCTCATTATTACATTTGCCAAAACAAGGTCAGGAATCACACACTCTGCAGAGAGTTCCAGAACATTATTGTCGCTGTTGTTGTCGGGAAGAAACCCAACTGCTCCCGATGAGCAGGTTGGTGCCTTGCATTCAGTGGTGGAAAAAGTACTATTTTTTTTACGGTACTTAAGTAAAAGTATCAATACTGCATTGTAGAAATACTCTGTTACAATACTCCGTAAATGTCCGGAATTCAAAATGTACTTGAGTAAATGTACAAAAGTATTGTACTTTTTCATGACTTCTTCATGTCAAGGAACACCCAAAATTATATGTATTTGTATTTGGCCGAGGACCCCCCCATCTGAAAAAAATATTTTGTTACAGGGACCCCCAGAAGCAAAGAAAGTGACGCGTTGTTAGCTTGTAGATCAGCTATTTCTGCCAAATACATATCTATTTTTTTTTTTTTAAACAGAAATAGCTGATCTACAAGCTAACAGCGCGTCACAAAATGACGCGTTTTTAGCTTGTAGATCTGCTATTTCTGCTATTTTCTTATATTTGAAAATGTGTGAGCATTTTTCAACATGGAAACGGTTATGAGGATTATGCAAATAATTATTGTGATTATCTCAAATAATTGCGATTAGACGATTATTATGTAATAATTGTGACAGGCCTAAATACATGCATTCCAGCCACTAGCCTGGGGACTGACCAGGCTGGCCGACTGGCCGACTGGCCTGACCCCAGAGGGTTGAGAACAGCTCACTCTGTGCCATGAACTTTGTCATGTCTCTCTGTTGTGTGAGTGGCATCCATCCTCCATGTGTCGTATGATTCCCTTCTTCCTCAATAACATCATTACTGTCGGGCAGAAACTCTTGTATCTCCATTTTATTCTTTCGTAAATGAATGCCCCGCTACTTCATCATACAAGAACGTCACATAAAAGGTAGTGAAAATAGCAGATCTACAAGCTCCCGTGTTCGGACATTTAAGGTTTCCAGTTCCACCCGACAGCAAGGATATTCAATCAAAAAAATACTGAGGCCTGTTAATCCATTAAGACCGGGAACGCACCTGTGTCATTTTAAGATTTATTTTGGCTATTCAAAAATAGCAGATATACAAGCTCATAGCGCGGCACCGAGTGCCGTAGATCTGCTATTTTTTTTAAATCATGAAGATTTGTGAAAATCGTTGAAGCGATGTTTTAAAGCGAACATTTTTACCTCCGAGGTCAAATACATATCATCTTGGGGGTCCTTGGCATGGAAAAGTTGGAGCACCACTGATATAGCAACATACCGTTAGGGTTTAGAAAACATTTTTTGATATGTATTTGGCCGCGGACCCCCATCTCAAAATGTTTTGTTCCAGGGACCCTCCCAGAAGCAAAGATTTGAGTTACAAATGTTCGCTTTGGAAATACATATACAGTATATTCAAAGATTTGCACAAATGTTCACGATTTTTTTTAAAATAGCAGATCTACAAGCTCATGAGCTTGTAGATCTGATATTTTTTTAATAGCCAAAAGAATCTTAAATTGACACGGACGCGTTCCAGGGGGTTAAAAGCGGACAGTACTCTAGTACTCTCTAGAGTACTGTGTAAAGCCACATGCACGTCAGACGGTCCCAAACAGAAGCACGCCGCTGCTCGCACGCCCGCCTGCTTCCAGTGTGTGTGAAAGGTAAACACATGTTCACTTCACACAGCGGCTAGACTTTACACTGGCACCGAGTAAACACTTGGAACAACGTCCCAGACACGTCTTCACATGGACGCCGCACTGCTGGACGCCTGGCCTCGGCCCTGCCCGGCCGGGGGTTTAATACTGTAGGTACATAACGGGTTTCACAACACAGCCCAAAACGCACCGATTATTCTGGACAGAGAAATGATTCACAACACAGCCCAAACCTACAGATTATCTAGAGAGAAATGATTCACAACACAGCCCAAACCTACAGATTATCTAGAGAGAAATGATTCACAACACAGTACAAACCTACAGATTATCTGGACCCAGAAATGATTCATAACACAGCCCAAAACTACAGATTATCTGGACCCAGAAATGATTTGAAATTGGGAACTATTTGCTTGGTAAACGGACAGTGCGGTGGTGGAGAAAGGGCGTGACGGTGACGTACACTGCCGGATGTTTGATATTAAAGGAATAGTTCACCTACAGAAGTACTTATTTCCTATCAATTACACACCCCATGAAGCCTTGAATTCATGGAGATTTTTTTCCTGAGCCAATAATTTGACGACCGGGTGTATTTCCGGTAGAAGACTCAAAGAGACTCCTTTGAGTCTCCTACCGGAGACATTAGCATCTTTCCGCCAGTAATCGAATTATTGGCTTTTTTGTGAGAAAAACTAAAGAGTCTGTGTGAATGTGAGTGAATTCAACAACAAGTCATTCTTTGGGTGAATTACTCCTTTAAATTTAAACTTTTTGAGTATAGGAGTGTGAGGGAAAATCTTCTGCAGATTATATCAGTGGAATATCAGAATTAGATTTGGCTCAGTTTTGTGCTTCCCCACCAGTCTGTGGTAATGTGTTCTGTGTCCTCGTGGTATCCAACAGGGCTCTAGTCTAGAGTGCATCCATTGTGGGGGGCAGATGATGCACCCTAAAATCTGTCCAATGCACCAGCATGGTCTCTGTCTGTCTGTCTGTCTGTCTGTCTGTCTGTGTCTGTGTCTGTGTCTGTGTGTGTGTGTGTGTGTGTGTGTGTGTGTGTGTGTGTGTGTGTGTGTGTGTGTGTACGCCGGTGCACCTAACAAAAATGTCAACAAACTAAAAAGTTGGTCTGGAGCTCATGTATAAACTGACTGGTCAAGACCGGCGTCACCAACTAACTAAGCAAGAGGTTCCATAAAACAGTGGTTCTCATTAAAGTGGGGTCTGGGATCCTTGAGGGTGGCTCCAAGGGGTCCCCCAGCAAAACTACTTAATATACAGCAGAATCATCTGCTATTAAAAACACATAATCAATTTGAGAACCACTCTACTAGCATTATACACAAGTTAAATGACAGCCGGGGGAGGAGGAGGGATGGCTTTAAGCTTGATGACACCTATTTGGAAGGACAACTAAAGCCTTTCACTGGAGGATAGATGCTCAGGTACATCCCGCTGGGTTCTGTCTGAACCCCAGACCAGGGTAAATGATGTCAGACTCACACAGCGCTCTGCTGGTTGCTCCTCTCTCACAGATGTGAATCAGATATTATGGTCTGAATGTTTGGTTTGTTATGCAGTCTTGTGACAGCTCTCCACCGGCTGGGCAGCAGCCACTCCCCCCGCCACCCCCCCCCCACCACCCTCTTGTTCTGCCAAGTCATGTCTTGGGTCTTTTCTCAGTACAAGCAGGGTTGCCAGATCTGCTTATTATAATTTCCGCGCAAGATTTTATTTGAAAATAGCTGATGTATATGTGACATATATGTGACACACTGTAAGCTTGTAGATCTGCTATTTCTGCTATTTTCACATGTATAAAATTATTAAAATCAGTCACGAAGGGACGGGTTGTAAGCCTGTAGATCTGCTATTTCTGCTTTTTTTCATATTTGAAAAAGTTTTTAAAATGTTCAACATGGAAACGATTATGCAAATAGTTGCGATTATCTCAAATCAATCGATCAATCGATAATCAAGCGGTTAGACGATTATTATGTAATTCTTGTGACAGGCCTATAGCTACGATACTGGGGGGGGCGTGACTGAACGCTCACAATGCTTATGAACCAGACGTCCATGTTTCATCACTGTTAGGCTAGAAACATTGTATCTCCATATTTTAAACTTTCTGTGTGCTGGCTGTACATCACATGGGCCGTGATCCAGGAAAAAGGTTGAGAACCACTGTTTTAACCCTTTAAGACCGGGAACACATCTGTGTGTCATTTTAAGATTTATTTTCTTTGGGCTATTCAAAAATAGCAGATCTACAAACTCTACAAAAGTTTTTTTTTTTTTTTTTTTTAATGTGTGCAAAATTCTGCAAATCTTTGAATGTATACATTTTTAAAGCAAAACATTTGTAATTCAAATCTTTGCTTCTGGGGATTCTAAACAGTTTTTTTGAAAATGTATCTGGCCGTGCACCCCCCATCTCAAAATATTTTGTTCCAGGGACCCCCAGAAGTTGTAACAAGAGTTAAAAAAATGTTTGCTTTAAAAAAACACATATTCAAAGATTTGCACACATTTTCCACGATAAAAAAAAGAAAATAGCATGTAGATCTGCTATTTTTTGAATAGCCAAAGAAATCTTAAAAATGACACAGATGCGTTCCCGGTCTCAATGGGTTAAAGGCCTTGTTCTTCAGACTGATTTCCTATCCAGATTGGAGTGGGACTGGTTTGATGCAGTCTGAACTAAGGCTAAGGAATGTGACTCAAATCTGATTTGCAAAAATCACTTTCCGTGTGTTTTTTCTTATTATTTTTTGCTGCTCAGACATTGATAAAAAGATTGTTGGATATATAAGCCAACAATCTGATTTGGGGGGTGTGAGCCACGCCGTAGCACACATAGCTCTAAAAACTCACCGGCCAAAGCACATTTATCTATAATGAGCGTGGCGTGTGAGCAATGGCTCGCCAACCACTCAAATATATTTTAGTTGTGAAAGAACATTTGCTAATTCTATATTAATCTGTGCTGTCTTTGGGGCGTCCCAGAGTGGATATTTCTATCTGGAGCACGCAAGCACCCCTCTAGATGCCCGGGCTACAGGGGGGGGTGGGGGGGCAGAGGGTCTGGAGAGGGGAAAGGCATGTGAAACTGGATTCTGAGACTACTGGACTTTGGCCTGAAACATCTCTGCTCTTCTCTCTAGGGCTGTCTGTCACGATTGTTACATTTTTACGTTGACTAAATTGTCACACAAATAATTGTGATTAATTATTTAATTGTGTAAGCTCAATATACATAGCCGAAATAGCCGATCTACAGGCTCGCAACGCATCGCATCGCGATGCGTTGTGAGCTTGTAGATCTGCTATTTCCTGTACTTTGTGAAAATGTTTTAAAATATATGAATATTTTTCAACATGGAAACGATTATTACGATTATCTCAAATAATTGCGGTTAGGTGATTATGTAATGATTTTGACAGGCCTGCTCCTAAGACTAAACAGGCACTAGGGCTGGGCAATTAACCCAAAATATATCCAAACCCATATTTAGAACCAATAAACGACTTATAACTGAATAATTGAGAAGCAGGGGGTTTTTTTATATATTTTTTTCCCTTATAATCAACGAATCGACAACAAACCCAGAAAAGTGACCTGTGCGGAGGAGAAACACAGGTCTCCGCCAGGCCGGGTTGCCTACCCAGGACCCGCAAACTTTTGGAAGGCAGTCATAGCCAATTGTAATGGGATCTGAATCTGACTCGTACATCTTGATCAGATGACCCCAGAGTTTTTGGACAAAATCTGTAGGAGTAGTAGAACACAAAATGTGTATTCCTTGAACTCCAGGGAGTGTGTGAGCAACAGTTTCACACCGATGGGTCCAACAGTGCCGGAGATTAGCTGCTCACAAACAGACAGGGGTGTCATTTGGGCTCACAGGGGGGGTGGCATGCGTTTGTATCCAGAATAGAATTGTGTCACTTTACGCATATTTTCTCCACCACAGAACATTTGCAGGATAGTACATGGATTAATTTCCCTCTGTGTAGAAATCCATGCCGTATGCTGCATCTCCAGTACATGTTGTGAGCTAGCTATTTTCACTCCTTAAAAAGATTATAATCATTCATTTATCACAGTGGTTCTCAAACCTTTTCATGTCAAGGACCCCCAAATTGACACTTATTAGCCCGCGGAACCCCATTTGAAAAGATATGCCAGGGACCCCCATAAGAGAAGATTTTTATGGCTCTAGCAGTGATTCTCAACCATTTTAATTTCAAGGACCCCCAGTTTAACATGCATTAGGCTATACGGACCCCCATCTAATGGCATTTCTATCTCTGGGACCCCAATTTATATTGTAAAATCAATGTTGATTTAACTCTGAGAGTGTACAATCTCTGAGTTATAGACACATAAGGGTCCATTTGGTTACTAACTATCCATCATTTAGCTGGGTACCCCCTTAAGGACCCCTGGGGGTCCCCGGACCCCACTTTGAAAACCAATGATTTATCGTAATCGATGCAAAAGTTTTAAATAACGGTGATAGCGATTGCGAGGTCTAATCACCCAGCAGCCCTGATGCACACAATCACACTGAGATGCTCAGAACCTCCCGGATGGATCTGTCTCGCTCAGCATTCCAAACGCTCCCCTAAAAATACATCCATTCCCAGTCAGTGACACTTCATCACAGCAGCCAGGCTGCGCGTCTTTCAACCCATTCAATCCAGGATCGCATCTGTGTCATGTTAAGAGTTCTTTGGCTATTCAAAAATAGCAGATCTACAAGCTCATAGCGCGGCCACGCTCTGAGCCACTCTACGAGCTTGTAGATCTGCTATTTTTTTTTAAATCCTGAAAGTTTGTGCAGATCTTTGAATATATATATATTTTTAAAGCGAACATTTGTACCTCAAATCTTTGCTTTCGGGGGGTCCCTGGAACAACATATCTAAAAATGTTTCTTAAATCCTAACAGTATGTTGCTACTGTATATCAGTGGTGCTCCTACTTTTCCAGGTCAAGAACCCCCAGAATGATATGTATTTGGCCGCGGACCCCCATCTCAAAATATGTTGTTCAAGGGACCCCCCAGAAGCAAAGATTGGAGTTAAAAAAATATATATATTCAAAGATTTTCATAGCACGGCACTCAGAGCTTGTATATCTGCTATTTTTGAATAGCCAAAGAAATCTTAAAATGACACAGATGCGTTCCCGGTCTTAATGGGTTAAAGCTGTGAGTTACTATTCACACAACGTCTGCCACATTATGTTGAGCGTCTAATAAATAAACTGCTGTCTTTGGTGTGGTTTCCAGATAAAAAAAGAGCACTTTGTCTCTGACGGGTGAAAATGTCTTTTTTTAAACTTTTTTTGAAATGGCAAAAGTAGCAGATCTACAAGCTCAAAGCGTGTCGCTTCGTGCCGCTCTTCGAGCTTGTAGATCTGCTACTTTTGACGCCTTCGTGTGATCAAGTCGAAAAAAGACACTAAGTTAAAATATGGAGATGAGAGGTTTCTGCCTTGTTGGTTCTTGGTTGACTCTGGTGACTCAGCTGCTTTTAGGCATGTGGTCTGGTCGCTCTAGTGGAGTCAGTGTGACTCAGCTCATTATGGGGGCATGTTTGATGCTGATGTTGCCCTGGTGGTGGTGATGATGTCACACATTACTGTAGGGTTGGGATTAGGGCTGGGTATTATTGCCTATAAACCTCACACGATAGATACATACAGTATCGCGATACAGCGGCCGCGATACGATACATACAGAGGCCACGATACGATACTTATCGCGATACAGAGGCCGCGATACGATACATATCGCGATACAGAGGCCACGATACGATACATATCGCGATACAGAGGCCACGATACGATACATATCGCGATACAGCGGCCACGATACGATACATATCACGATACAGAGGCCACGATACAATAGGCTCTATGCACAGCAGCCATATTGTAAGACATTCACAGGTGTTACCAATGATACTAATGAAGGCTCTGTTCCATTCTGGTCAAACAGAGTCAGGGTGCTGATGTTGTGCATGTTGGCTCACTGGAAACACTCCCAATTGGCCCTTTACGGGTGTGTAACTCTGAGAGTGTACAAATGGAACCAAATGGAGAACCTCTGTCCTACACTAAATGGAACAGAGCCTTCATTAGTATCATTGGTAACACCTGTGAAGGAAGTGATAATATGGCTGCTGTGCATTAGAGCCTATTGAATAATTGATTTTGCGTTGATTTTGAATAATGTTCGTGTCCTACTAAATGTACTTTAGCAGAGAGTCCTAGACCACCGATTGCTGATGTTTTGACCAATATCTTGTCAGAAAATGTAAAGTTTCCAAATCAATTTGAAAAACTTAGTTGATGACATTTAAACAAAAAGCAAGGAAATAAATACAAATAAAAATAAATAATGTATTGATCATTCATAAATGTTTTTTTTACTGCAACTCATGTCTGAGTCTCAGGCACACACAAACAATAGCTGATTAAAAAAAAATGTATGCCGAGTCACACAGCATTTCCTCCATAGCCTCCTAATCCATAGCCTCTGTATCGATACGATTATTGGCAGTTTTGAGAACCACTAGTATTGTAATTGTAATAGCAGATGTGAAGTCCACATAACCAGCTCTGACAGTGTGATGAAACCTGGTTCCAAATGTGACGGAACCGATTCCGGCTCCTCAATGTCGGATCTGGTTCCTCCGGTTCCAGAGCCCAACCCTCTACTCACACAACATTCTCCACCAGCCCTGAGGTGCAGCCCTGAGGTCCTCCACGGCTCCCATCGACCCCAAAACAACCAGATTAGGGGAGGGGACGACGTGAAACTTTCATGTCGCGATTATTGTGACCAAAATAATTTGCGATTTACGATATTATCGCGATAATCAACATATGCTTAAAACGCCACTTTTGTTAACCACTTTCTGAACCCCAGCATCCATTTTCTGTGGTGGAACATTTGCCAGAAATAGCAGATCTACAAGCTCACAACGCGTTTGGCGAAGAGATTTGGTAGAAAGCCGCCTGGCTGTGTTGTTGACGGACAACGGATGCATGCTTATGAGAAACAACAAAAATAAAACAGTTGCGTACATTAGCGCAAGATGAGGATAAAGGAAACATTCAGTCTAAATGTCCAGTTTGCTAATTCACAACTACTACTACTACTTTTGTATTTGAAACTTTAAATTTCTCTAAATATTAAAACTAATAAAATATCATTTATGAAAAGGCTACAATAGGCTACAGTGAAGTCGGACTGAATGACTGAAACTTATTTTTTTTTTACTCTGTTGGTGTTTTGTTGTAGGGGATTATCTGGCACATGTAAGTATCTGTTATGAAAGAGAACTTGTATCATGAGTGAAACGGCTAGTCCTTGGAAAACCATAAAGCTACTAGGCCTACATCTAAATGAGTTGCCATATTTATATTTCCTTACAGATTACAAATTCCTGACATTACAAATCCTTATATTTCTGGGATGCATAGTAGCTGAACTCCACAAGATATTGATTCCTCTACACTTATTTAGTGAGAATCGCTCCTCCTGCTGAGAGCATCTCAGCACTAGAATCCCAGCGAGACGATGAGGTCTCCACGCGAGACGATATCAAATAGCTGGGCTATAAAAAGGAGCTGCAAAGTGATATGTTCTGGTTAAAACTAAACGCATTAATACATTAAAACTATATACTCTTTAGTTACAATGGGTTTGTATAGGAAGGGGGGCGTGTCTGATAAAATGAATATAAAAATGTCAAAATAATGAATCTAGCAACTTAAAAACTGTCTGGGCGGTGCTCACAAAAATGCCAGAGTAGACGTTAAAATGACCCCCAAACATGTTTGAAAGGGAAATATCCCTTAAAGCAGTGGTTCTCAACCAGTGGTCCGGGGACCACCTGTGGTTCTTGAGGGGGTTCCAGGGGGTCCCCAGCCAAATTAATAGTTAGGAACCAAATTGACCTTTATGTGTCTGTAACTCTGAGTGTGTACAAATGCGCAGGCAGTGAGAGACATTTGTTTGACATTTCCATCTATACATTCAAAACGGATGGTCCACCATATTGCTCACCTGATGCTCTGTCTGTGCAACGCCGGCCCCACCCACTAAACAAAGTAAACATTTGTTTAGGGTCCAGCGAACAAATACAAATTATCATCCTGTCAAGAATGTATTTGTACACTCGCAGAGTTAAATGAACACTAATGATGATGATACAGTGTAGACTGGGACCCCCAAGATGATGAGTCCCTGGCATATCTTTTCAAATGAGGGTCCGTGGGCTAATATGTGTCAATTTGGGGGTCCATGACGCGAAAAAGGTTGAAAACCACTGCCTTAAAGCATTGATAACAGCTAAAAAAAGACAAACTTATCAGACCACCAAAAAAAAAAGTGTATTTTTTTTCATCTGGGCGAGCCACCAACTGTTGCATCCAGAATAAGAATGAGGACAGGCTGGCTCTCTAAACGTCAAGCATGGCATTCTGTGATGTCACCAAGAAGGACAAATAAAACACTAACAACAAATGTGATGCCACAGATATACAACACACTGCCATGAAACCATAACAGGAAATACTCCTGGTCCCCCCCCATTTTAACTCTGATATATGCACCGCAAATATAAGACCACCTGCTTCCCCTTCCATTCTCATAGTTAGCTGCACGGCCTCCAGTGGGGGGCTCACATACACACACACACACACACACACACACACACACACACACACACACACACACACACACACACACACACACATATTACTATACATGTGAGGACAGCAACCTTTTAGGACAGCAATTGAATTATGCTGTTTTTATTTTTTGCCATTTGCTAAGCTAAGGCCGAAAAGCAACTGAGCCACATGCTTAGAAGCAGTGGTGGAAAGTAATTAAGTACATTTTCTCTAGAGGTGGGACGATATATCGATATCGCGATACTTCCTCCCGCGATTAATAATCGATATACTGCCAAAAATATCGATATTAAAAAAATATATATAATCTTTTTTTTATTATAATTATTTTTTTGTGATACGTTTTTTTTCCGACTCTGTATTTGTGTGATGATGATTTTGAACTGTTTGGTGCTATTTTATGTGTTTATGAATTGAATACAAGGACTATCGTGATATATCGTCGGTGAAATTTCATGCAATATATCGTGATATCGCAATATATCAAATATCGTGATATTATTGTTATCGAGGGCCTAATATCGCCACAGATATCGTATCGTGAGATACCCATATCGTCCCACCACTAATTTACTAAGTACAATTTTGAGGTATTTTTACTTCACAGGAGTAGTTCCAATATTCAGTACTTTTACTTCTACTCCACTACATCTCAGAGGCAAATATTGTGCTTTTTACTCCACTACAATTATTTGAAAACTTTAGTTACTAGTTACTTTGTAGATTTTGATTATTATTACAAAACATACATTAACCACTTCAGCCCTATATACATTTCGGTCATTTGAAAATACCTGATCTACAAGCTCACAATGCGACGTATTGTGAGGGCAGCACCACTAGGCTATGGGCTTGTTTTGGTGCATGACACAGCACATTACTAAACTATACATCAGGCATAATAACTCTAAACCCTAATTGCCTAAAACCTGAATCTTTTCCTAATGGGAATCTTAACTGAGAAATTGAGATTTATTTATTTTTTTACCACAAAACAACCATTTTTCTTGTGAGGCACAAGAACCTTGTGCTCACAATGTCCATTTCTCATATTCTACTATACGTTTAGGATCATTTGGTCCTCACAAGTATATTAACACAAGTACACACACACACACACACACACACACACACACACACACACACACACACACACACACACACACACACACACACACACACACACACACACACACACACACACACACACACACACACACACACACACACACACACTCTCTCAGGGGAGGGGGGGAGAGGAGAAAATAACACACTGCCACAAGTGTTGGTCTAAAGATTCCATTCTGAGTTAAAAAAGAAACGTGAAAACAACTTTGGGTTGGAATGTCATCTCTGTCCAGCGTCTCTCAGAGGGACTGGATGGGTGCAGCGTTTCACAGTGAGACCCCCACCCCCCCCCCACCCTAACCCACCCCACACACCCAGGACCCCGGAGCAGCTGAGCGCTGTGTGTCCCATTATGTACCAGAATCTCATGGAAATAGGTCCTACTATAAGTAGCCGGTCTCTGTCTCTCAACCGAGACACATTTAGACACATTCTGGAAGGGCCTGGACGAACGACACCGACTCTTACTGGGAGGAGAGAGAGATAGAGACAAGATCGACAGAGAGAGAGAGAGAATCCTAACAGTTTTCTTCTGCTATATCAGTGGTGCTCAAACCTTTTCATGTCAAGGACCCCCAAAATGATATGTATTTGGTCGCTGACCCTAATCTCTAAATATGTTGTTCCAGGGACCCCCAGAGAAGCAAATATTTGAGTTAAAAATGTTTGCTTTAAAAATATATATATTTAAAGATTTGCACACATTTTCAATATTTTTCAAAAATAGCAGATCTACAAGCTCATAGCGCGGCACTCGGTGCCGCGCTATGAGCTTGTAGATCTGCTATTTTTGAATAGCGAAAGCTTGTATATCTGCTAGAGAGAGAGAGAGAGAGAGAGACATACAGACAGATAGAGTCTGACTGGGTTCTCACTAGTAGAACCCGCTGTGCCAGTAAAAACACACACAGACCATATATACTTCCTTGACCGGAGTCCCCCAGGGGTCTGTACTTAAACCCCCCCCCCCCCCCCCTCCTTTTGTACCTCCTCTAACACCAAATCTCTTCACCGAAAATAACAGATCTATACAACCTCACTCGTTGACCACCTGAAAAAAAAGTTTTTCGGCAAAAAAAACAGAAACATTTTGTGCACAGAATAGCTGTTATAATACCAAGGCAATTGATGGGCTGGTGGGCCGTAATAACCGGCGTCTACCCGAGCGGACAGAGAGAGGCCCGCCTGGGAAGGGAATCAGACGTTTGCCAGTCCGACCCACCTCGGCCTCGCCCCGGGTATATACAAGTGTCAAAGTATGCCTCTGAGCAAGACACTTAACCCCTAACAGCACCCCCACCCCCAACGCAATCGGCTATAGAGTACAGAAGTCCTGACGTCAGTCGTTCATCCCCTGGTTCGTAAAGTAATTTCACTATGGGGAATAACATTGGGTCATCTTAGAATCGTCTCATATAAGAATTGTGGTCCAAAAATAAACAAACTGTCTCGGCGATATTGTCATGGAGGAGGTTCTGTATCGTTTATGATAGTCAGTCACTTATATTTGATACAGTCTGTGTCTGGCGAAAATGTAACTAATTCGGCGGAAGTAACAATATCGTTTTCTCACCGTCAGTTGATGCTTCATATCCATAAGAGTATGGATATGAACCGCCGGGGTCATTTGTTTATTTTTGGAACACAGTTCTTATTTGACGCGATATTAAATACTTCTATGGGATTCAGAATGGGGGTGGAAAACCACAAACCAGGTAGACAAACCAAGGATGTGTAAATTACATCAGACTTCGGTGCTCTATGTGCCATCTAAGCAGCCATCAGCTGGGTAAAGGACTAAAAACAAACTTTCCCCTCCCCAGGTGGACCAAAAAACATTTATTTTCCCCACTTCCCCAAAGAACTACAACATAAATACAGAATATGACAGATATAGGAACCGCATAGTGTAGCATGTCACAGTCACTGGTGGAAGAAGTACTCAGATATTTTACTTAAGTAAAAGTAGCAATACCACAATATAAAAATACTCTGTTACAAGTAAAAAAGGCCTGTGTTCAAAATGTTACTTGAGTAAAAGTACAAAAGTATTGGCACCAAAGTATACTTAAAAAGGACCAAAAGTAAAAGTACTAAAATGTCTTGAAAACAACAGATCCACCACAAGCCTTTGTGAGCTTGTAGATCGGCTATTTTCAAAGGACCCATGTATAAAACAGGGCTTAAAGTGGTTAATGTGTGTTTTATGATATCATCATTTATATCTGCAAAGTAACTAAAGGCTTAAAAATAATTGTAAAGTGGAGTAGAAGTACAATATTTGCCTCTGAGATGTAGTGGAGTAGAAGTAAAAGTATAGACAATTGGAAATACTCTCAAAATATCTCAAAATTGTACTTAGGTACGGTACTTGGTCACAGTACGCATTAAAGCAGATTTAAATATATGTAAATACGGTTAAATATGGAATAGTAGACAATCTTTCTTCCTCTGTGGAATAAGTGAAAGATTGAGGAAAGCTGTGTGTGTGTGTGTGTGTGTGTGTGTGTGTGTGTGTGTGTGTGTGTGTGTGTGTGTGTGTGTGTGTGTGTGTGTGTGTGTGTGTGTGTGTGTGTGTGTGTGTGTGTGTGTGTGTGTGTGTGTGTGTGTGTGTGTGGGACACTGTCAGCTAACACACAGTAAAACAACTCGGCGTTCTTTTATCCATTCCTAACTCTTGAGAGGGTACAAAATGGAACCAAACGGACCCTTCCGGGTCCGTTTGGTTCCATTTTGTACCCTCTGGAGAGTTAAACGCAACACTGTGGGGTTTCAGAGTGCAGCTTAGACAGATATCCTGCTTAGGTAGCATTCCTCACATTATACACATAACAAATGAGCACATGAGAAGGAAAGCTACACCTCTTGGCTCACCGGAGCTGCTTGCCACATATTTTAGCCCTATTGAGCAAGAACGGACCCCTAACACACACACACGCATGCACACGCACACACACACACACACACACACACACACACACACACGCACACACACACACACACGCATACGCACGCGCACACACACACACACACAGAGTCTAAACGCCGCTATTGATTAGAAGGTTAGTGCAAAGCAATGTCCAGCTGACTTAAATTCTCTTCCTACTTGTTGTTGTTTTTGTTGTTAAAGGGATAGTTCACCCCCAAAATGACTTTTTTTTTTTCCTATCGATTGGTCACCCCATGGAGACTTGAATTCATGGATTTTTTTGTCGCATTCCTAAGCCAATAATTTGATGACTGGGACTGCAGTGGTTACGGTAGGAGACACAAAGAGTCTCCTTTGTGTCTCCTATACCGGAACCGCTGCCTACCGGTCCGATTGGTCATCAAATTATTGGCTTAGGAATGCGACAAAAAACTAAAAAATATCCATGAGTACAAATGAAAAATGAATGGGGAAAAAAAGTTTTTTTGGGGGGTGAACTATCCCTTTAAGCCATTACAATCAAGGGTGAAATTAATAATCAATTAGGCTAATAATTGATTGACAGAAAATGTATCAAATGACATTTTTAGTAAATGAATATATTGCACTTGTGTGATGCATCCTCATGTAAAAATAAAGACTGTCTCCAATCCATCTAGCCTACAAAATCACCAAAATGAGAATCTGTATGTTTTATAACTGTTGGGTAAACATGTCGTTGCCGTCGGGGGGGGGAAACCTCATATGTCCAAAGTAGTTACTTTTCAGAATTTACATTAAAAAAATAGAAGATCTACAAGCTCAAACATTTTGAGCTTGTAGATCTGCAACGATATTCAAGTTGCAATCCGTAATCTTATGTCCTCTCCCTCCCGACAGACATATCATTGCTAGTGCAACACCTGGGATTTGAACCCGGGCCTAGTATGTTGTGAATCTACCGCTCACACAAGGAGGAATCCCCACTGGGTCAGGAGACACTGCTTCTACCATACAGATGTACTAGCTAGTATTAACATACTCCCATACAGAGTGGTTCAAATAGCCTTTTATTCTTTGAGCAATTTCAAGATGTTCTATTTGGCGTCAGAATACTTTACATTATTCTGTACTTTATTTATCCCACGATTTTGTTACCCATTTTTCACCCAGCTGAAAACGCGGCTATTTTTGCTATTTTTGTGTGACAGAATGGCGAAGTACAGCATTCATTTGTGAAAAAACTTTAAAATACGGAGATAAGAGGTGTCTACCCGACACTATATGGAGTGTGGCCCTCTGGAGTGAGTGTGGAAATATAGTGGCCCTCTCCATCATCAAAGTTGCATCACCCCTGTTGTAAATGATTGATTGAATATTGTATGAAGACAGAAATGTAAAAAATAGCACTAGTACAGTCAAACACTTTGTCTAAAAGGATAACACCAAAAAATGTCCTTGCAGTCTTGTTTCCATTAGGGTCCTAGGTATTCAATTCATCTGCTATTTTCGGTTGCGCACCGGTGTATAGACGGGTTTCCGAGCGACGTCATCACAGAGCAGAATGCGCAATCTGCGCATGCCTGGGGGTGGAAGGCGCGTTCGAAAATACAACCCTGAGCGGCAGTGAGCGCACTGGCCAATACAAACAAATAGGCGAGTGTGCTCCGGTGCGTAATTTCCAAACGCACCCATAGGCTTCCCCCCGCAGCTGCGCGGTCATATTCCTCTCAATGTTTACTAACAGGAAACCTCTCTATACAAACCCCCCAACCCCCCCCCCTCTAAACAGACCGGCGGGACCACCGTACACATTGTCTCTGCTCATGAGAAACAAACATCCAACACACTGACACTGGACAGAAAACAATGGACATGTTCCCTACACCTCCACCCCTCCCCCCATCCCCATGAAAAAAAAAACAAAAGAATAATGCACCCCCCCTCCTCCAGTGGTGGAGAGTAACTAAGTACATTTACTCAAGTAATGTACTCAAGTAACATTTTGAGGTACTTTCACTTTACTGGAGTATTTCCAATTTTCAATACCTTTACTTCTACTCCACTACATCTCAAGAGGCAAATATTGTACTTTTACTCCACTACAATTATTTGAAAACTTTAGTTACTAGTTACTTTGTACATTATTTTCACAAAACATGCATTAACCACTTTATATATACTTTGGCTATTTTTATTTTGAAAATAGCAGATCTACAAGCTCACAACGCGTCGCATCGCGACGCGTTGTGAGCTTGTAGATCCGCTATTTTCAATATATGTGTAGACATGTTGAACTTGTGAAATGGGACATTCCGCATAACAAGTACTTTTACTTTTGGTACTTTAAGTATACTTTGACGCCAATACTTTCGTACTTTTCCTCAAGTACATTTTAAACACCAGACGTTTTACTTGTAACCGAGTATTTCTAGATTGTGCTATTGATACTTTTACTTAACTACTTAAAAAAATGTGAGTACTTTTACCACCACTGTCCCCAAAGAGCCATCATAATGAAAACACCGGCAGAAGCAAAATGGCAGTGGTTATGGGGTGGTGTTTAGGTGGGGGGGGGGGTATGGGTGGGGGGGGGGTTTCATGTGAATAACCTTTGGGCGCTGGAAACACGGGGCTCACACTTTCCAGAATAATTGAATTTGTTGTGCTTTGTGACCACGGATAAAGGATGAAGGCCCTCCCTTTGCGGAGCGGCAGGCCCCGGTCCGTGGATGTTGCATAACACCGCTAATAAAAAGGGAGGGCCGCCCGTCCGTCCGTGCGTCTGTCCGTCCGCCTGCTTGCCCGCCCCGCGGGGCCCCCGGGGGCCGGGATACACACACACACACACACACACACACACACACACACAGAGAGAGAGAGGAGGAGGTGGACAGACACGTGGGAAACTGCCTCTGTTCTAGGTTCTGCTTTGTCTGGGGGCCGCTCGCAGCCATATACACCCCCTCCCCTCCCTCTCCTCTCTCTCTCTCCTCTCTCTCTCTCCTCACCCCCAGGCATTAGTGTAGGCATGCCTGACATAACGCTCATACCACAGTAACAACCCCCCCCCCCCCCCCCCACACACACACACACACACACACACACACACACACACACACACACTCCACAAAACTGTTAAGCTTTATCTGCAAAGAGCTGGAGAGAGAGAGAGAGAGAGAGAGAGAGAGAGAGAGAGAGAGAGGAGAGGCCGCTCAAGGTGTCCATTCATTCCGGCCATCCTTCCTTTAGACACAATCTGTTACTATGTGATGATATTATCACCTGCACATTAACCCATTAACATCCATTATACTAACAGTTTTCTTCTGCTATATCAGTGGTTCTCAAACTTTTTTCATGTCAAGGACCCCCCGAAATTATATGTATTTGGTTGCAGACCCTAATCTCAAAATATTTTTGTTCCAGGGACCCCCCCCCCAGAAGCAAAGATTTTAGTTAAAAATGTTTTAACTCAAATCCTGAAAAGTAACAGTTTTGGACATCTGAGGTTTCCACCCCGACATCAACGGTATGAAGTGTTTAACTCTGATGAGGGTACAAATGGAACCAAATGGACCCTTACTGACAGACAGTGGGCAAAACATAAGTCTCCGGCCTGGAGGAGACAAACGTTTTAAAAAGACTTGAACTAGTCTCCCCATTATAGCCAGAGACCGTCAGAGATCTCTGCCTGTACCGATACTAAATGAAGAACAGCGAAGAGAGCCTTCGCTAACAACATCTACGCCGTTTTGAAAACCAGTCCTGGTAGGAACAGCCCTAAAAGTACATCTACGTCACCGGATGTATATTGGTGGGTGATCTCATTCTCCAATTGACTCACTTACTGTGGAACAGGTAGAGCTATTATTGTCTCTTTCTCTGTGCTCCAGACTACTGCCACTACAAGCTGCCATCATTATCATCATGATCATGATCATCAGAGCCGTTCCATGTGAGCCCCAGTGTTGATTTCGTTGACTAAAACTATGACGAAAAATGTTCGTCGACTACCTTATTTCACTAATGAAGACTAAATAAAAACCAAGCTATGGTGACTAAAACTAAGACTAAATATATTGACAATTTTGTCGACAAATAAAAACTAGACTAAAATGTGAGGGACAAGTGGAGAAGAGATCCAGTTGAACTAAAAGACATGTCATTTTATGTTTGGTTGCGCTCAGGTGTTGCGCTCTGAAAATAGCAGATCTACAAGCTCACAACCCGTCGACGGGTTGTGAGCTTGTAGATCTGCTATTTTCAGTGTAAAATCAGTCATTACGACGCCATCAAGGCACCGCCAACATACATTTTAGTCAACTAAATCAACTGTAGATTTAGTCGACTAAAACTAGACTAACACTAAAACATTTCAGATGACTAAAATATGACTAAAACTAAATGGAATTCGATTCAAAAGACTATGACTAAGACTAAATCAAAATTTGCTGTCAAAATCAACACTAGTGAGCCCCCTGCCAGTGGGACAGAGCAGGGGCCCTGGGTACCTATACTGGCCCTGTCCATGTCCGCCTCGCATCTCCATGTAAACCAGAAACACGGTGGAAACGACAAAACGTGTGAAGTCATGGTTCACTTTGGCTCTGGGTGCAGAGCCCTGGAACCACTGTTGCCAGATTTGGTGAGAGAAATAATCAGCCAGGTCTATGAAAGCAAGCCCAAAATAAGCGACTATAGGCTACATGAGCACTTTAAACCTATACAGTACATTGGCTGTTTGAAAATAGCTGGTCTACAACGCATCACATTTGCGACGCGTTGTGAGCTTCTGTGCACAACATGTTCCGATGTGTTGCGAACTTGTAGATCGGCTATTTTCACCCCCAGAATAGAGACACTAGGGTTCATGTGGTTAAAGCAATATATCAAGATGAGGCTTACCAGTGTGACACTGAAAACCCTTGCAGACGTACGCCCACAAGCTATGTATGGGTTTGCCAACGTTTCAGTGCATTTTCCATTTACTTTCAATCATTTTTAAAAGCAAGTTGCGCCAATGGTACATTTTTTATCTCAGGGCATTTTTGTGTTGGAATCATTTCTTTCCTTTACGGATTTATGATGCCGATGTTGTACGACTTATAGAAGTGTAGGTTATATTTCCAGAAAGAAATATATCAATCATGCTCAAATGCTCTCAGGCAGGATGTCATCTGTGCCATCACTAGTTGTTGATGTGTGACTGACTGATCTGTATACTTTTGTCTATACTTTCGTCTAATAAAAGTATATGAAATAAACCTGGAGACAATTTATATGTAAACTATACAGATTATTACTGTGCACATGTACTATATACAGTGGTGGAAAAAGTACTGAAATGTTTTACTTAAGTAAAAGTCCGGAATGAAAATTTTACTTTTGGTACCAAAAGTAAAAGTACTAAAATGTTTGAAAATAGCCGATCTACAAGCTCACAACGCGTCGCATCGCGACGCGTTGTGAGCTTGTAGATCTGCTATTTTCAAATAGCCTAGGTATAAAATAGGGCTAAAGTGGTTAATGTATGTTTTATAATGTAAGAATTTCTATCTGCAAAGTAACTAGTAACTAAAGTTTCAAATAATTGTAGTGGAGTAAAAGTACAATATTTGCCTCTGAGATGTAATGGAGTAGAAGTAAAAGTATTGAAACTTTTAAATACTCCAGTAAAGTAAAAATACTGACTGTATAATATAAGAAATAAGACTTTGTGTTAGAGCATAAATATGCATTTTGAGAACCCAAAATGTTTCGTTGAGCGCTTCGACAATTCCTCCCCCACACCGTGAGCTTCAGCTTCTGGCTAGGGGAAGCACTGATCAGTCAATGGTGTTACTAGTATGTTAATCGAACTAATCGATTTAAACGGTTATAAAAAGTAATCATAATCGTAAGTCATTTCTTTTTTTATACAGAAGAATAAATGTACAGTGAGTGTGAAGTCCAATATTTTCAAAAAGCTCACAATGCATCACAGCAAAGTCAGCTATTTAGCCTGACAACATAGTACGACAAAGTATAAAATAGGACTTTGAGTGGCCAATCAAACTAATCGATTTAGTTCATTTATTTAAAAAATCTATTAAAATGTTTTACATCAATTTATTGATATAGAAAAACACTTCTCGATTATCAATCAAATCAATCAAGAGTTATGGAGTTTCATTGGAGGTTGTATGTTATTTGTATGTTATGGATGTACTTGAAAACCTGGGGAATTCTGCTCTGTATTACCTTTTATTTTGTACTCATGACTCTCCAATAAACACTATTTGACTTGATCGAAAAAAGAAATCACGATTTAAGAAAAATAAATAGGAGATCTACGAGCTTGTAGATTTGCTATTTTTGAATAGCAGTACCAGTCACTGTACCACAGCATGGGAGCCCTGTTGGCCTGTTATACACTGTCATATACAGAGAGAATAAACACATAAATAACACCTTTTCCAGAAGATTTGGAAAAAACATGTTTTAACAAATCTTGCTATCTTTGAGGATTCTGTAAGTCTTGTACTACATGACAAGTTCATCCTGCAATCTTTATGCTGTCCCAGTGTCCTGTGTTACAATCTGTCAGATTTAACAGTGGTGGAAAAAGTACAACATGTTTTCACTTAAGTAAAAGTATCAATACTGCAGTGTAGAGATACTCTGTTACAAGTAAAGGTCTGGTAATCAAAATGTACTTGAGTTAAAGTACAAAAGTATTGGCATCAAAATGTACTTGAAGTACCAAAAGTGGAATGTACTCATTATGCAGAATGTCCCATTTCACAAGTTCAAAATATAATATATTTTAATATAAATTTGAATTTAAATAATTTTGAAAATAGCAGATCTACAAGCTCACAATGTGTTGCATCGCGACGCATTGTGAGCTTGTAGATCGGCCATTTTCAAATGGCCGAAATGTATATAGGGCTGAAGTGGTTAATGTATGTTTTGTGATAAAAAATCTAAATCTGCAAAGTAACTAGTAACTAAAGCTGTCAATGTAGTGGAGTAGAAGTAAAAGTATTGAAAAGGGGAAATACTCCATTAAAGTAAAAACTCCTCAAAAGCGTAATTAAGTACAGTACTTGGGTAAATGCACTTAGTTACTTTACACCACTTGCCTACACGTTGTGTGCCTGTCTGTAGTCTGTACCACAGCTGGTCCATAGCAGACACTCACACTTTCTTTACAAATAAGCAACATGGTCTGACTCTAAGTGGACATCGAGACAGGCTGTCCTTGAGAGATGCTGGGATGCGTTCAGATGGTCTTGTTCCTGAACACACAGCCCCCCACAGCCCATGACAGTGCTGGAGACAGTGCCAGAAGAACATACAGTACCTAAACCCCCTTGTACATAATACTGTATGTTGTAGGAAATGCACTGGGTTTGTACGGAGAACACTCCTGACTGACTGACTGACTGACTGACTGACTGACTGACTGACAGGCACGTTTCAGGGGAAAATCAGCTTGTAGTCTCACTCATCATAAGGCTGCTCGCCACCGCACCGATTTTGGACCGACACGGCGTTGGAAAGCGTTAGAAATACGGCTGTTTTTTCAAAACAAAAGATTGTCGATTAAAAAAAAAAAAAAAACAGATTCAAAAACGTTTTTTTTCTTCAAAACATAGGATTTCAGGATCTACTCCAGTCTGCTGGCATGAGAGCAGAGTACATTTATGTAGCTTTTATAATTGTAAAGGTTTTATCAACTGATAATAATGTAAACACACAAAGGTAAATCCAAGACCCCCCCCAAAAAAAATGTCGGGATTATTATTTTTATTTTTTTGAAAAAACATTTTTTGAAAATGAGAATCGATTCTGAATCGTCCAACAGTAGAATCGCGATTCGTATTCTAATCGTTTTTTTCTGACAGCCCTAGTTAGAAAGTGTCTCTTGCCGACAACCTGTCGTTGATAGCGCTGTGTCGTCGGGTCGGGACTCCTCGAAGATTGCCGTCGATGACAAACCGAGCAGGTTCGGTCTTTGGACCAACCGGCACAGCCGTCGATAGCCGTGGGGTAGTGAAAAGGGGGGAGAGAGGGGGGTGAAGGCTCTGCAGGGCACCCTGATTGGCTGTTTAGCTTGTTTGGTCAGACAGGCTCCGTAGAGAAGACCTCTAGTCTGCTACTACTGGTGCAGAAGCAAGCCTAAATAAGCCAGAGACATTTGCCCTGTCACACATTTGAACTAGATGCCATATTCTCAATCTCAACTCTCAATTCCTACACCAATCGATCAACTACAAAGCAAAGCAGTAGGCTACGATAGCGCAAAAACGCTCTGTGTTTGTTTTGGTCGGAGCTGAGAGTGTTGCCAGATGCTGTGAGTGAAACAAGCGACGAGGTCTATGAAAACAAGCCCAAAAGAAGCGATCAGTTTCACCACTTGAGCCATATTAAGTCAGCTATTTTCAAAAATAATATTGAAAGCAAGCCCAAATAAGCAACTACACATCAGAAACAAGCCCAAACAAAAGCAACCCGCAACTATGAATATTTAAAAGCGACTTAAAGGAAAACAAGCTCAAAGTCGCCTATAATAAGCATACCTGGCAACACTGGCAAGATCTCGCAGGCCAGTACTGCCAGCTCTAACGCATTAGCACAACGCATCGGCCGACAATTTGTGCTGAACTAAATGCCAACTTTTGCCAACAGACTGCCGATGTAGTCCACTCATCATAGAATATGAATGAGAGAAATATAGTCCACTCATCATAGAATATGAATGAGAGAAATGTAGTCCACTCATCATAGAATATGAATGACAGAAATGTAGTCCACTCATCATAGTATATGAATGAGAGAAATGTAGTCCACTCATCATAGTATATGAATGAGAGAAATGTAGTCCACTAATCATAGTATATGAATGACAGAAATGTAGTCCACTCATCATAGTATATGAATGACAGAAATGTAGTCCACTCATCATAGTATATGAATGAGAGAAATGTAGTCCACTCATCATAGTATATGAATGAGAGAAATGTAGTCCACTAATCATAGTATATGAATGACAGAAATGTAGTCCACTCATCATAGTATATGAATGACAGAAATGTAGTCCACTCATCATAGTATATGAATGACAGAAATGTAGTCCACTCATCATAGTATATGAATGAGAGATGCAAGCAGTCAACAGTGGCTGTCCAAACTAGTGAGCAGCACTGAAGTCATTTGTGGTTTAAAGGTGCAATCTCTGTGACTTATATGTCCTATATTCAGTATCCAGGATTTGAACCTGGGTCTCCTGGACAAGACCGAACAAGAGGCAGGGGAGATAGTGCTTATGAGCCAAAAACACAGAATCCTCTGTGTTAAATTTTATTTATTTTCTGTGAACATTAATAAACACTATTTGACTTGATCGAAAAAATAAATCACGATTAAAAATAAATAAATAGCAGATCTACGAGCTTGTAGATTTGCTATTTTTGAATAGCAGAACCAGTCACTGTACCACAGCATGGGAGCCCTGTTGGCCTGTTATAGATGCTTTGTGCCAGCTGACTCTGATACACTGTCATATACAGAGAGAATAAACACATAAATAACACCTTTTCCAGAAGATTTGGAAAAAACATGTTTTAACAAATCTTGCTATCTTTGAGGATTCTTGTACTAGTCTTGTACTACATGACAAGTTCATCCTGCAATCTGTATGCTGTTCCAGTGTCCTGTGTTACAATCTGTCAGATTTAACAGTGGTGGAAAAAGTACAACATGTTTTCACTTAAGTAAAAGTATCAATACTGCAGTGATACTCTGTTACAAGTAAAAGTCTGGTAATCAAAATTTACTTAAAGTACAAAACTATTGGCATCAAAATGTACTTGAAGTACCAAAAGTAGAAAGTACTCATAATGCAGAATGTCCCATTTCACAAGTTCAAAATATAATATTTTAATATAAATATTAAAATCTTTTGAAAATAGCAGATCTACAAGCTCACAATGTGTCGCATCGCGACGCATCGTGAGCTTGTAGATCGGCCATTTTCAAATGGCCGAAATATATATAGGGCTGAAGTGGTTAATGTATGTTTTGTGATAAAAAATCTAAATCTGCAAAGTAACTAGTAACTAAAGCTGTCAATGTAGTGGATTAGAAGTAAAAGTATTGACAATGGGAAATACTCCAGTAAAGTAAAAACTCCTCAAAAGCGTAATTAAGTACAGTACTTGAGTAAATGCACTTAGTTACTTTACACCACTTGCCTACAAGTTGTGTGCCTGTCTGTAGTCTGTACCACAGCTGGTCCATAGCAGACACTCACACTTTACAAATAAGCAACATGGTCTGACTCTAAGTGGACATCGAGACAGGCTGTCCTTGAGAGATGCTGGGATGCGTTCAGATGGTCTTGTTCCTGAACACACAGCCCCCCACAGCCCATGACAGTGCTGGAGACAGTGCCAGAAGAACATACAGTACCTAAACCCCCTTGTACATAATACTGTATGTTGTAGGAAATGCACTGGGTTTGTACGGAGAACACTCCTGACTGACTGACTGACTGACTGACTGACTGACTGACTGACTGACTGACTGACTGACTGACTGACTGACTGACAGGCACGTTTCAGGGGAAAATCAGCTTGTAGTCTCACTCATCATAAGGCTGCTCGCCACCGCACCGATTTTGGACCGACACGGCGTTGGAAAGCGTTAGAAATACGGCTGTTTTTTCAAAACAAAAGATTGTCGATTAAAAAAAAAAAAAAAACAGATTCAAAAACGTTTTTTTTCTTCAAAACATAGGATTTCAGGATCTACTCCAGTCTGCTGGCATGAGAGCAGAGTACATTTATGTAGCTTTTATAATTGTAAAGGTTTTATCAACTGATAATAATGTAAACACACAAAGGTAAATCCAAGACCCCCCCCAAAAAAAATGTCGGGATTATTATTTTTATTTTTTTGAAAAAACATTTTTTGAAAATGAGAATCGATTCTGAATCGTCCAACAGTAGAATCGCGATTCGTATTCTAATCGTTTTTTTCTGACAGCCCTAGTTAGAAAGTGTCTCTTGCCGACAACCTGTCGTTGATAGCGCTGTGTCGTCGGGTCGGGACTCCTCGAAGATTGCCGTCGATGACAAACCGAGCAGGTTCGGTCTTTGGACCAACCGGCACAGCCGTCGATAGCCGTGGGGTAGTGAAAAGGGGGGAGAGAGGGGGGTGAAGGCTCTGCAGGGCACCCTGATTGGCTGTTTAGCTTGTTTGGTCAGACAGGCTCCGTAGAGAAGACCTCTCGTCTGCTACTACTGGTGCAGAAGCAAGCCTAAATAAGCCAGAGACATTTGCCCTGTCACACATTTGAACTAGATGCCATATTCTCAATCTCAACTCTCAATTCCTACACCAATCGATCAACTACAAAGCAAAGCAGTAGGCTACGATAGCGCAAAAACGCTCTGTGTTTGTTTTGGTCGGAGCTGAGAGTGTTGCCAGATGCTGTGAGTGAAACAAGCGACGAGGTCTATGAAAACAAGCCCAAAAGAAGCGATCAGTTTCACCACTTGAGCCATATTAAGTCAGCTATTTTCAAAAATAATATTGAAAGCAAGCCCAAATAAGCAACTACACATCAGAAACAAGCCCAAACAAAAGCAACCCGCAACTATGAATATTTAAAAGCGACTTAAAGGAAAACAAGCTCAAAGTCGCCTATAATAAGCATACCTGGCAACACTGGCAAGATCTCGCAGGCCAGTACTGCCAGCTCTAACGCATTAGCACAACGCATCGGCCGACAATTTGTGCTGAACTAAATGCCAACTTTTGCCAACAGACTGCCGATGTAGTCCACTCATCATAGAATATGAATGAGAGAAATATAGTCCACTCATCATAGAATATGAATGAGAGAAATGTAGTCCACTCATCATAGAATATGAATGACAGAAATGTAGTCCACTCATCATAGTATATGAATGAGAGAAATGTAGTCCACTCATCATAGTATATGAATGAGAGAAATGTAGTCCACTAATCATAGTATATGAATGACAGAAATGTAGTCCACTCATCATAGTATATGAATGACAGAAATGTAGTCCACTCATCATAGTATATGAATGACAGAAATGTAGTCCACTCATCATAGTATATGAATGAGAGATGCAAGCAGTCAACAGTGGCTGTCCAAACTAGTGAGCAGCACTGAAGTCATTTGTGGTTTAAAGGTGCAATCTCTGTGACTTATATGTCCTATATTCAGTATCCAGGATTTGAACCTGGGTCTCCTGGACAAGACCGAACAAGAGGCAGGGGAGATAGTGCTTATGAGCCAAAAACACAGAATCCTCTGTGTTAAATTTTATTTATTTTCTGTGAACATTAACCCCCCCCCCCCCCCCCCCCCCCCCCCCCCCCCGATAAAAAAACAGTGATGACCATCAGATCTTGTAAACTTCCATCAGCTCCACAGAACAATGGTTAATCAACATTTGTGTGTGTGTGTGTGTGTGTGTGTGTGTGTGTGTGTGTGTGTGTGTGTGTGTGTGTGTGTGTGTGTGTGTGTGTGTGTGTGTGTGTGTGTGTGTGTGTGGGGACAGGAGGGGGCACACACACACACACACACACACACACACACACACACACACAGATCAGGTTTTTCTTATCTCATAGATTAGAGCCAGCTACTTCATTCCTGCTGTTAAAACCAGTTACAAAAAAAAGAAAGAATCTGGGTCATTGTGTTGTGTTGTGAGAAAATACAGGTTGCTTGATTTCACCAGCAAAACATCTTGTTGCCGTCGAGGCAGAAACCTCTTATCTCCATATTTAAACTTTTTTGTGGGGGGTTTTCGTAAATAAATGCCCTACTTGATCATACAACAGCATCACACAAAATGTATCAAAAGAAACAGATCTGCAAGTTCGAAATGCGGCGCAAAGCGACACGTTTTGAGCTTGTAGATCTGTTTCTTTTGCTGTTTTTGAATTTGAATCCTGAAAAGTAACACATATGAGGTTTTCACCTGACAGAGACGATATGCATTAAATACCACTCTTTGGGCTGTATATATACTTTGTGTGCCATGTTTGTGAGACATGGCCACATTTTCCCCCTCCCTCCCTTCTTGAATATCAGTGGGGGAAAGTAACTACCGTAAGTACGTTTACTCAAGTACTGCACTAAAGTACAATTTTGAGGTACCTTTACTTTACTTGAGTATGTCCATTTTCCCAATACTTTATACTTCTACTCCACTACATCGCAGAGGCAAATATTGTACTTTTTCCTCAACTGCAATTATTTGAAATTATTACAAAAACATACATTAACCACCTAAGCCCAAATGTATACTTTGAACATAGCTGCTCTAAAGGCTTGTAGATCTGCTATTTTTTAAAAGGTTTGACACATTTTGAAAGAATCTGTGTACTTGTACTTTGGCACGGCCAGTATATACTCAAGCAAAAATGCTGAACACAGGCCTTTTACGAACAAAGTAACAAAGCATTTCTGACATTGAGGTATTGCTACTTCTACTACAACGCGGATGGATATGTTGGCAGTTTCCTCACAATAATAAGAGCCGTGTTTAAATACTTTCTGTAACGCAGTAATCTCCAGAGGTCTCCCCTTTGAATGCCTGATTGAACGTGTTTCTGGCTTGATGAAATCCCAGTCTCCCACAAAAGCACATCCTTGCAGCTTTCCCAGTGGCCCAGCGAGCATTCCTGACATACTTTCACAAAGATTTCTGGGAGTTGGAGTTTTTCAGCGCTGCCCTCTCCCTCCCTCTCTCTCTCTCTCTCTCTCTGGCTCTCTCGCTCACTAAAAGTTGCACTGCTTAAGTTCCAGGCTATGGTGACTGGTCTGCTATGCTACGCCGTCAAATGCAAAACAAGAATGAGTCGAACACAAACACAAGCACTGCAGTTATGTGGGGCACTAATTGTGTTTGTTTGGGAATGAAAACAAGCAATAAGCAATCAGGATAGCTGGCTAACGGAGCCACTAGCCTACATGGAATTGTTGATTTTTTTTTTTGGCAGCTTGATTGCTGAGTAAATAATGGAGATAGGACAAGTCGAAGAAAGGTTCCCCCAATGTTGCTGTAAACCGTCAACGAGGAAAGTCATCACAATGTTGCAAATCTGCTGGCCTTATGAATAACAATAATAATAATAATAATAATAATAAACCTTCCAGGTGTCAAGAATGATTGCCGTCCTGTCAAATAAGGGGGGATGGAATAAGAGTAAAGTGACCACATAAGAGGAAGCTTATCTGAGTTGTTCAATGACATTAGTAGGATTGGATCACTATTGATTGATCTCAACGTGTGTGAATGAACACTGTATTGTCTCATCAGTCATCATCATCACAACAATAACAACACACAGACAACAGCACTTTTTGGAGCTACAGTGATGACCTGTCAACAACAACATTACCACAAAGACACCCACCTTTAAAACGTCACCACAAATCTACACAACAAAGTCCTTCAGTGTTGATTTTAGCCATTTGTAACTGTGGGAGTGTAGCAAATAAATGTGCATTCCCAGACGTAACGTAATTAACACTGATGATTTAACCGTGCAGAGAATGTCATTTGAACACAGACGAGAGACAACATGACACATAAAAGTCACAATTAAAGCCTGTTCACAGTGGACGTTTACATCCTGTGTGTGTGCGTGTGCGTGTGCGTGTGTGTGTGTGTGTGTGTGTGTGTGTGTGTGTGTGTGTGTGTGTGTGTGTGTGTGTGTGTGTGTATGGGGGAACACTCATACGTCCAGAGAGGTGGGTTGCCTGCCTGCAAACCTCTCTCCTACCAACCATATCAAGTCATTATTGATCAGCAGCAGCATTAAATCAATCACAGCATCGATAGGTTCGATTCTAAGACAGTGTATGGATGCGGGGGACAGGGGGTGAAGGCATGCAACCAACTGCCATCATTCCTCCCTCCCTTCCTTCCTCCATAGAAGTGGTTCTGACTATCAGGGTTCCGTTAGAGGGTTCTTCTAAATTGACCCGTACAAGTACTGTAACTCTGACAGTGTACAAATGGAACCTTCAGAGTCCTTGAAATGTAAAAGTTTGAGAACCACTGCTCCAGAGAAAGAAGGGGAGAGACTAGAGGAGAAAGAAGGGAGAACCTACTAAAGGAGAGCCCCACACAACACACTGAAGTTCTACCAGGAGGTTGGATGGAACCTGCAACCTGTTGCATTCATTTAATTCAAACACACTGGGGTTTCATTAAGCTGTTCTAACGTCTTCCAATTCCTGTCTCTGCATGGGTCTATCCATCTAATATCTGACCTGTCTCTGCATGGGTCTATCCATCTAATATCTGACCTGTCTCTGCATGGGTCTAACCATCTAATATCTGACCTGTCTCTGCATGGGTCTATCCATCTAATAACTGACCTGTCTCTGCATGGGTCTATCCATCTAATAACTGACCTCTCTCTGGGGGTCTATCTATCTAATAACTGACCTGTCTCTATAGGGTCTATCTATCTAATAACTGACCTGTCTCTATAGGGTCTATCTATCTAATAACTGACCTGTCTCTATAGGGTCTATATATCTAATAACTGACCTGTCTCTATAGGGTCTATCTATCTAATAACTGACCTGTCTCTATAGGGTCTATCTATCTAATAACTGACCTGTCTCTGCATGGGTCTATCCATCTAATAACTGACCTGTCTCTATAGGGTCTATATATCTAATAACTGACCTGTCTCTATAGGGTCTATAGATCTAGTAACTGACCTGTCTCGGGGGTCTATCCAGAGGGTCTATAGCTCTAGTAACTGACCTGTCTCGGGGGTCTATCCAGAGGGTCAATAGATCTGGTAACTGACCTGTCTCGGGGGTCTATCCAGGAGGTCTGCCGGGTGTTGTGGTCTATGTAGAACACTCTACCGTCGTAGTCCCTCGCCTCCTCCCAGCCCGCGGGCAGCGGCAGCTCGCTGCTCTCTCGCCGCTTCCCGCTGCTCCTCCACGGCATAGCGCTGCTGCCACACACCGCCGCCTGGTCCTGGTCCCCTTCCCCAGGTCTCTCCCCTCTCCCCTCTCCCCGGTCCCCCGCTTCCCTTCCCCGGGTCCCCGTCCCGGTCCGTCCCGGTCTCTACCCCCGACCAGACCAGACCTACCCCCCTACTGGAGCTCGAGCCGAAAACACCCTGCTCACTGCATCACAAACTAAACTAAACTAAACTCCCCCCGCGGACCCCCCCGGCCTTTCAACGCTCGTTCTTCCACATAAATACGGTTAAACTCCAGGGTTTTCGCGACTCCAACACGCCGGATAAAGAAGGTACATCCACGGGTTTTTAGTTTGTTGTTCTTTTCTCAACTCTTCTCCTCGGAGCCGCGGTCCTCCATGTTCCTCCTCCTCCTCCACCGTGACGTCACTCTGCTGCCGCTGCTCTGGTCTGCCGTGGCCATATTCGGGCATGGGTCATTTGCATATGGTGGACCCCATAGCCCGGAGGGACGCGGGCCCACGACTTGCTCTGTTTTCATTGGCTGGTTTGTGTGCGTCGCCCTGGTGATTCTCAAACTTGTTCATGTCAAGGACCCCAATGTGTTTTGTTTTTTTTAAACAGCCGATATAGTGTAGTGGCTAAAACTGATTTTTAATTCAATTTTAATTTACTAATTTAGCTGGGGACCCCACTTTGAGAACCCGTCACCCGATCTATGGGGTTTCGAGTGAACTTTCTGTCCAATGGGGTTTGACGCTCCAAACACATGAATGCAAAAGTTTATCATGAGGGTGAACGGTTCTTCATTCACTTTAGTTTATTATTGTGTTCATTATGTTGTTGATTGTTTTTTTTTAAATGAAATAGCCTTTCATTCGAGGACAAAAACAATTAGAAGTAGGTTTATTGAATAAACTTTATTGAATATAACAGATATAGGCCTACACACTGACTAATGTGTTAATCTGGGTTCATGTTTAAAACACAAGGACTTTAATTAATTTGGGTAATGATAAATTGAGCATGTATGAGCCTGTTCATGGCAGCAAGTTTATTCTATCATGTAGAGACTATTCTATTATGTAGAGCAGGGGTCTTCAACAGGGACCCCGGGACCCCTAGGGGGTCCTCAGAGTTACGACAGGGGGTCCGCCAAATCTTTGTGTGATATGATTTTTTTTTTACATTAAGCACTTAACCCTAGTATCCCTTTTCTGAGGAGAACTTTTGCCAAAAATAGCCGATCTACAAGCTCACAATGCCTTGCGCTGCCAGGCGTTGTGAGCTTGTAGATCGGCTATTTTTGGCAAACAGTTATAGGTGTGTAGAGGGAAAAAAGAGCAGCAAAAGTTTATCTGAATTGTATACAATATAGAGGGGGTCCCTGCTTCATCTCTCTCTCAGCTAGGGGGTCCTTGGCCTGAAAACTGATGTAGAGACTAGTCCCCCCCCCGTCCCCTGTCCACCTGAACTGTTTATTGTACATATTTTTCTTTTAGATTACTACTCTTTTATTTGATGTTTTTGAGTATTTTGCACTGTTGTTTGTCATTAAATCTTTCGATGAATTGAATAGCCTACACAGGACCTTAATGGAAACAAGTCATAGTGATTTCTTGGGTTTAATCCTTTAGCAGACCTTGTATTGAACTGTACTTCCTGTGCTTTATTTGGCAAACTGTTAATAAAGTATTCAATCAATCAATCAATCAATCAATCAAAACAATCTCCTTCGTTTGTGATTGGCCAGTGGGGGTTGTCAGTGATGCAACAGTGCCATCTGCTGTCTGGAATAATACATGTTCCTCAGAGCATCTGATCTGAGGGACAGCTTTAAGTTCTCAATGGTGGAAAAACTACTCACATGTTATACTTAAGTAAAAGTATCAATAATGCAATGAAGAAATACTCTGTTAGAAGTAAAAGTCCGGAATTCAATTTTGTTTTGTACAAAATATACTTAAAGGTAGGGTAAGTGATTTTCTTTGGTTAAAATTAAAATAAGTGTTAAATAGCTCTATGTTCTGATAGTACTCATTGCTATAGAGTGTTTGTTCAGTAAAAGGAGTCTCCTTGTCTCTCCAGCTCTTTATAAAACAAAAATTGCATTTTCGTTTCAGTTTCATTTCCAATTGTATCCAATCAGGAGGATAGAGAACTCAATCAGGATATAGATTAAACAAGTGAAATTGGAAGTGATGACACTAAGAAATGAGCAGGCAAAATTGGAACTGGAAAATGAAGCTTGAAAATGGGTACTTTCTCCTGATTGGCTGAGAGTTTGACACCTACCAGAAAATGTATTTTCTGTTTATTAAAGAGCTGGAGAGACGGGGAGACTCCTGTTACTGAACAAACACTCTATAGCAATGATTAGCCTACTATCAGAATATAGTGCTTTAACCTTTTAACAAAATACTTTTTGTTCTAACCAAATAATATCACTTACCCAGTACCTTTAAAGTACCAAAAGTAGAAAGTACTCATTGTGCAGAATGTCCCATTTCACAAGTTCAAAATGTATAAAAAGCTTTAGAAAATAGCAGATCTACAAGCTCACAATGTTTGTAGATCTGCTATTTTTAAATGGCCGAAATATATATAGGGCTGAAGTGGTTAATGTGTGTTTTGTAATAATAATTGATCCCTCTGAACTTCAAAGGGGTTGTGCATTGAGTTGATTGATAGGGCCAGAAAAGTGTCAACCTCGTTAGTGCTCTCTCTAATCAATGAATGCATCAAATAAGACAGCAATCACGTCTTTGATACCTGTCAGAGAGGGTAGGGGGGAGGGGGGAGTGTGTATGTACAAACACAGATCTGCGAAGTTACCTAGTATCCCTTTAACTTATTGGTACACTATGGAAAATGATACCAGTCAGAGAAAACTTTATACCAGAGAGTTATATATTAAAGGAACTGAGTCGAGCATAGATCAACAAATTGTCAACCGAAAACACTATTAATCTGTCACCAGTATGGCTAATACAGTGCAAATACATCATTAACATATGAACACTGAATAAAAACGTTACTTCATCTGCAAAGTAGCCTACTTAAGCCAATAAAAAAAAAAACTATGCTCCTGAACTCCTGCTCCAGAGTAGAGATCAAAGAGAGAGAGAGATCCATCCATGACCTCACCTTATTAACCACTTAAACACCACATGGGTAACCGGAGTCCCTCAGGGCTCTATAGCTACAAGTGTATTTTCTGTTTTGTGTTATTGTGGGTAAAGCTTTCGTTGAAATTAGCGATCGACATGCTCACAATGTGACGCAACACGTCGCGTTTTGAGTGCTGGGGTTTGAGTGGTTAACACCTTGTTGGTACCTGTAGGCCTTCATTTCATACTCTACCTATTTACAGTAATGCCACTTGTATGCAAATGACAAATGAGAACTCAATAAGTGGCTAGATTATAGAAACATTTAAAATAAAATAAAATATTTTGTTATTAATCAATAGATCAGAACTGGGCTGGCCAACCCCTATAACATTGCCAGTGTCTTAGAGTGTACAAATGGTTCCACTTGCACACTCTCAGAGTTACAGGTCCATTTGGACACACAGATTGATGGAGTCATGTTGGGGGTCAAGCTTAACCAAGCATCATGAAAATCCACCCATTCATTCTCTACTTTGACCTTGTCCTGGACTGTGAGTGACCTTGACATTTGACCTTCTCAACCCCCGAAAGTGAATCATCTCCTTGTGGGGTCAGCACTAGAGACCATTCCCACGAAAATCTGCCCACCCGTTCTCACATTAAAGGGGGGTGGAACATAACCCCCATCAACTCTGTTAAATGTTTTGACTGATTCAATAATAATAAAACAAAATAAGACAAATGTTGTTTGGACAGACGTCTAATGCTGGATCCTACACTGGGAGGAAACAAGATTGAAGTTAAGATACTGTCCCCTAAACTGACCCCCACAACCCTACACAGACAACTCCTCAGTGTTGATTTAACTCTGAGAGTGTACAAGTGTATTGTTACATCTTGTGTACATGTACATAAGAGTAAGACTTATTTTGGAAAGAAGCTTTTTTGCAGTCTATTGCTAGTAGCTTTGAGACCGCTTAGCCGTTTTCCATGAGGCAACATCTCAAACAGTCTGTGGTTGGGATGGTTTAGATCCTTGATGATTCCTTGTGCTTTGCTGACACAGCGTTCGTCGTACAGGGCTTGGATGGGGGAGAGATCACATCCGCTGATGCGTTCGGCTGTCCTCACAACCATCTGCATTGCCTTGCGGTTGAGCTTGGTGCAGCTGCCATACCAGGCAGTGAAGCAGCCAGTCAGGATGCCAGCTTTCTTCAGTTTTCTGAGAAAGTAGAGCCGCTGTTGTCGTGCTTTCTTTACCACTCGCTCTGCCTGCACTGCCCAGGTGAGATCTCCACTGCAGCGCCCCCGATCTGGATGGGAGAGTGGTCTCTAGTGTATAGGCCCCATAAGCTTTGGTAAAGCAACAAGTAGGACATTGGTGCAAAGCACCATCTTATGAGCTTGCGTGGTGTTGCAGGGGTTTTTGGGCTGACCATGCGTTGCTTTGTGATGCATTGAATGTTTGTTGATTTTTCAAAAATAGCAGATAAGAATTCTAAAGTGACACAGATGCGTTCCAGGTTTTAATGGGTTAACATGTTCAGGTTTTGGTTCCCAGCATTGGCCATGCAGGTTATTGTCAATCAATCAACTTCAGTCAACTTTATTTTGTCTCAACACAGTTTTGACAATCTGTATCATGTGAGTTAAAAGAGGTCTTAAATTACATGTGGTGCATTCACTGTGTCATGTAGTATTATAAAGTCCAACATGATCCTAAATCACATCAGTGATGGCATTAGTTAGTGCAAGGCGATCAGCACAGGAGGCAGACTTAGGTTGTGTTCAGCAGCCTGACAGTTGCTAGATGGAAACTCTGAGCCTGTGTGGGTGCAGTGGTGGATCAAGTACTCAAATGTCTTACTTAAGTAAAAGTATCAAACTGCAATGTAAAAAATACTCTGTTAAAAAATGTGAGTACTTTTTCCACAACTGAATGAAACAGATACTCTGTCCTCTGTGAATGTGTGATGAGTGTTTTGCAGAGAAGTGACGTCAACATGGCAGGCTGAGGCGGTGGTTGCGTATGTTGGACCAGGGCGGGCGTAGACTCATCAGCGCTCAGCTGATGGTTTTGTTCTCCAGAGGAGGAGAAGGAGGAGAAGGAGGAGGAGGGCTCCGGTTCACTGGGGTCATGTATGCATGTTGTGTTTGTGTGTGTTTGTGTGTGTTGGTGTGCGCTGTGCGCAAACTACGAGTGTTTATGGCTGGGAAACATTTTTCTTCCCAATCATAGCTTTTCATCTTTGGCCTCCTACTTTCAGTCCCCACAGGCCCTGTAGTGTTCACAACACAACATGCGAACACACACACACACACACACACACACACACACACACACACACACACACACACACACACACACACACACACACACACACACGCACACACACACACACAATAAGCTACACTGTTATTTCTCCACCAATCTGGTCTAATCACACCCTGCAAAGCCTCAGTTTTAACTCTCAAGTCGCTGAACAATAAACACAGAAGGTACGCTTGTTTTCTCATGTCAAATCTAATTTGATTATGCGTAAATGGTGCATTTATATAGCCCTTATCCAAAGCACTTTACATAGATAGTGCATTACATTCACCCATTCATTCACAAACTGATGGCGGAGGAAGCAGGTTGCTCATCGGGGGCAATTAGGGGTTCAGCGGCATGCTCACGGTCTTGTCACACTTCGACACTAACTCTGGGGGAGCCCGGTATCGAACTGGGAACCTTGCGGTTGACATCCGGCTGCTCTACCGGCCACTCTACCCCTGAGGCACTACCGCCCCATTATGCATTATTATCTCCCTGTAAAAAATCAACAACAAAAAAACATAACAATACAGGCTGCACATTTCATGACCTTCAGAGAGTTGTATTAGCAGGGATTCACTGATGTCCGTGTTTTGAACCCTCGGTGAGGACATTTTTCTTGGTAGTGCAAAGTGTTTGTACTAGTAGCTAAGTACTGTTAAATGGAAGATTCAGTCCCAACTGTGGAATGTAAACATCAAGGACTCCCCAGTGAAATAATAAAATCATTAGGGTTCTCTGTTGGGGGGCAAGATTTGGGCAAACAGAGATAAGAAGGCTGAGCCTGTGGGAGGCTTATTTCAGCCTGTTGAGCCTGGCATTCTGGAAATGACAGTGTAAACAACCTTTGGTTACCTGCCTCACTGTACTGTTCACTGTACTGCCCTTCAGAATTTGGGAGTTTACTAAAGCAGTAACCTCGCGTCACCAGAATTTCCACCTTGGAGCAAAGCCTGGTATTCGTTCTAAAACTAGCCGTGTGATCCAGTTTAGAAAAAAGGAAAACAATAACCGTGGTTCCGGTGGTTGGTTCCCGTTGGCGTCACATTGTTTTTGTTCCCCACATAATGCGAATCAATTAGTTTAATCGTGCCACGAGTTAGAATAGAAAAAGGATATACCAAACGATTATTATAACAAAAGAAACCAAACGATGGAATCTTTGAAAATCACAGGGCTAAAGACCCTGACACTATAGACGGGTGGGAAATGCAGTAAATCATGATGACAGATGAGGAGTGGGACGTCCCATAGCCGGCAGCTGTCTGCATAAAGATGATATCCTGTCTTGTGTTCTGTTGCGACCCCCAGCGACCTGAGATGTGATTCGACGGAACGCTGAGCGTCGCTGCCTCCTGCCCCCCCCCCCCCGCCTCCCCGTTGGCACGGCAGCGATAGCAGGAGGACCACCACAAAAGGAGGAGGGGCCCAACAATGAGCACCTCTCCTCTCCTCTCCCGCCACAGATGGTGTGTGTGTGTATGTGTTCTACTGTGAAGTAGGAGCTGGTTTGTGAAGCGGCTCCGAGCGAGAGAGAGAGAGGGAGAGACACAGAGAGAGAGAGAGAGAGAGAGAGAGAGAGAGAGAGAGAGAGAGAGAGAGAGAGAGAGAGAGAGAGAGAGAGAGAGAGAGAGAGAGAGAGAGAGAGAGAGAGAGAGACAGAGAGAGAGAGAGAGACAGAGAGAGAGAGAGAGAGAGAGAGAGAGAGAGAGAGACAGAGAGAGAGAGAGAGAGAGAGAGAGAGAGAGAGAGAGAGAGAGAGAGAGAGCCCTGCATGCTGCTCTGGTTCTGCAGGTGTTTCTTCTGAGGAGGCTGAAGTCACGGTCTGGACGTTACCACAGAGGAGGAAGGAGGCACTGTCTAGGCTGAGGAGAGACCTCTTGTTGGGGGTCCAATCCAGCACATAGAGGAGTCCAGGAGGGGGGGTGCGAGATGGACGCGTGCGCCGGTGCGCTGCAGCTCCTGGGCATGCTGCTGTACATGGGAGCGTGGCTGTGCGCGCTGGCCACCACCCTGATGCCGCAGTGGCTGACCATGTCCACCCAGCTGCTGGCCATCGAGAGCTATGAGCAGGGCCTGTGGGAGACATGCGTGGTGCAGGACGGCGGCATGGAGTGCCGGGCGTACGACGGCATGCTGGGCCTGTCGCGCGACATCAAGCTGGCGCGCATCCTGATGTGCGTGTCGCTGGCGGTGGGCCTGCTGGGGGTCCTGCTGGCCATCCCGGGCCTCAGCCTGGTCAACAGCTGCAAGGGACAGGGGGGCCGTCGGACCAAGAGGATCCTAACCATCTCCGGGGGGGTGTGCGGGATGCTGTCGGGGGTCCTCTGCCTGTTCCCCGTGTCCTACGTGGCCCACATCACCGTCATGCAGTTCTTCGACGAGTCCCTGCCCGAGGTGGTCCCCCGCTGGGAGTTTGGGGACGCGCTGTTCTGCGGCTGGGTCGGGGGCTTTCTCCTCGTGGTGGCCGGGCTCCTCCTGGTCACCTCGGGCCTGTGTTCACAGACAGTAGACCCCCCCCAGCCCCCCGGGCTGCAGCCCACCTACCAGGTCAGGAGGATCAGTGATATGTCAACCACCAAGAAACGCTCTGAGTATGTGTGACAGAGAGAGAGAGAGGGAGAGAGAGACATTATGTGTGACAGAGAGAGAGAGAGAGAGAGAGAGAGAGAGAGAGAGAGAGAGAGAGAGAGAGAGAGAGAGAGAGAGTTTTGTGGATGATTTAACAATGAAGAGTCCGACAGACACAAAAACACAATCATCCGTAGCACTCAGCCTGCACTTCAAACTGCTTTTAAAACCACAAACGTGGTTTCACGCCAAAGACTTTCATGATGCCTTAAAAGGGATAGTTCACCCCTAAAATGACTTTTTCTCTATCGATTAGTCACTCTATGGAGACTATTTTTTTGTTTTTGTCGCATTCCTAAGCCAATAATTTGATGACCGGCAGCGGTTCCGGTACGAGACACAAAGAGTCTCCTTTGTCTCTCCTACCGGAACCGCTGCCTACTGGTCCATGAATTCAAGTCTCCATGGGGTGACTAATCCATTGAAAAAAAGGCATTTTTTTTGGGTGAACTATCCCTTTAACAATGGAGATTGTACTGTATATTGTAGCCGTGCTAAAGGAAATATTGTTAAATTATTACGCAAACATTTGGTGGAGTAAATCAACTTCACTTCCATAATCAAACTAGGAAAAAGAACAAAACTGCACAGTGGACCAACAGAAACAAACACGTTTGAAATTGTGTTTATATTAAAAAAAGAAAAGCTTTATTTTTTGATAATGTGACATAGCTCTAGCATCTGTTCAGTGAATTTATGTTCCATCAGGTAGAAGCTTTCCATGACACACCTGTTACACAATGCTGTGACTCTTAATCACGTGAACCCTCACGCCCCTGGCTGGGGGGAACATCCGCCAGAAACGCGTTTTGAGCTTGTAGATCTGCCATTTCTGGTGAAGAGATTTGCTGTACAATGGAACAAGAGCCGACCGAGTACAAAGCCAACTCAGGTCCGTTTTACTAAGCACAGAGGGTTTAGGTGGTTAAGTTCTATAGTGAATGTCAAGAGGTATAGAGATCAACTCATTTATATACGCTATAATGGCACAATCACACCTGTTCGAGCATGTTCTGTGTGCTGTGTTGTACAGCAGCATATTCAAACAATTCATATAAAGAGATGTATTGATATAAGATTGATTGGTGTCTCCTGTTTATTTATTTATTTTTACATTTATTTAAATGTATTTTATTTATATTTAATTTTGTATCTGTCTGTCTGTCTGTCTGTCTGCCTGCTTATCTATTTACCTATTTATATTTTAATTTCCAAGAGTGTGCAAGAGATATCTATCTAGAAATAAATTAACAATAAACATGTTGGTCTCTTAATGGTCTCTTAAAGGGATAGTTGAAAATGACTTTTTTTCTATGGATTAGTCACACCATGGAGACTTGAATTCATGGATATTCTTTTGTTTTTGTCACATTCTTAAGCCAATAATTTGATGACCAGCGGACCGGTAGGCAACGGTTCCGGTAGGAGATACAAAGGAGTCTCTTTGTGTCTCCTACCAGAACAGCTGCCAGTCATCAAATTATTGTCTTAGGAATGCGACAAAAACTGAAAAAATATCCATGAATTCAAGTCTCCATGTGGTGACTAATCGATGGATAAAAAGTAATTTTGGGGGTGAACTATCCCTTTAAGTAATGGTCAGATCGGTTCAAGAATCAACTTTTATGTTGAGCTTCAAAACATCCTATAACCACCATTGTTGTCACTTTTTCCTTTCTCATTTCAAATGACACATTGTGATGTTGTGTCTCTGTTAGGTTAGTGTGCTGAGCAGGGCCACAGAGAACAGCCCACATGGGGGTCAGGGTCGAGGCGAGGGTGTTATCTGCTGCGTCGGAGGCACAGTTTGAGTCTAATTCCACCAGATTTCCTGCTAATCTCAGTTTAATGACTGCTCTAATGGGGCAGCGTGCTCTGTGAAGAATGTACAACAGGTTGGGCCCCCGGCCGCGGCCCCCTGGCTTTGACCAAATGACAGAGTCGTTGGTGTTGAATTTTATGCGCCCCCAAAACAACAACAAAAAAATCTCTGATGTTTACCTGGCCACACAGGTGGACTGCATGGTGGAACAGTGAGCTTTTGACTAGCGTTTCCAGTGGCCTTAATGCTTCACAAATGTTCACTTAATGATGATGATGAGGAGGATGATGATGATGATGATGATGAGGATGTTGGTCTTTATGTAACAGAACAGACTCATATGCCATGATGTTAACGAGACATACAGTAATGATCTGTTATCACAATAGCACAACCTCCTTGAGATGCTCTACAGCAGGGGTGCCCCCAAAGGTAGATCGCGATCTACCAGTAGACCACATGATATGCCCCTAAAAATATATATATATATATCCACTTGGATTACGGTGACTTGATAGATTGACATCAAGAAGGGCCTGTCAGCTACCTTCAGAGCTTCTATATTAGGCAATGCAATGCTTTGTTTTCAAGAGTGTTATATAAAATGTGCAAGGTAAAGAACCCAAAACCTACCACTTCCATACAGCTCCCCCCTCCATTTCGAAGGGCTATTCCAAAGCCCCCTCAGGTAATTTGTTTCAGCAATGGGATAATCATTTTTTGGGGTAGATCTTGTTGAGCTGGTCATTTTAAAAGTAGTAATAGTAGCATCATATCCTGTTGTGTTATCCACTTAAACCCTATATTCTATGTTGACCGCCTAGGGGTCTGTACTTGGCCCCCTCCTTTTGTCCCTCCAAACCAAATATATTTCTCTCTGCAAGCTCACACTGTGTTACAATGCGCAGATCGGCTATTTTCACCAAATGTTCGGCTGTTTTCCCAGAATGTTCACGTATTATGACAAGCCCAGAATAAAGACGTTATATATGGTTCATAGATAAGATAAAGCTTTATTGATTGCTGTGGGTAAATTCAGGTGTTAAAGGCAGCAACGCCAGTGAGAATGAAACACAGGAGAGGTGCAGGACAGGTAGGAATGGGCGTCACCAAAATAAAAAGGAATAAAGAATTCAATTCAATTAATTCAACTTCTCTAAGGAGTTCTGACGCCCTGCAGGCTGGTGGCCTGCAGGGCGAAAAGTTTTCAAATAAATGTTGTGGAATAAAAGTACAATATTTGGATCCGAGATGTAGTGAAGTAGAAGTAGAAGTATTGGAAGTTGGAAATACTCAAGTAAAGTACAAATACCTCAAAATTGTACTTAAGTACAGTACTTAAGTAAATGTACTCAGTTACTTTCCACCACTGGCCTTAATGATACAGAGATGATCCCGGCGATTACCAGGAGCCGAGGAAATGACATGTGTTTCTTCTCATTAAAACTGCATTATGTATACTGTAAACACGCCTAACTACCCTGATGGCTCGATAAGTAAATTGACGTGGAGGAAAGTGGTCTAAACATTATGAATATGAATGGTGCTCTCTGGAAATGACTGTGTATAGAAGTGGTTTCTGTAATTGGACTTTTATCAGGGTTTGGAATGTTGGATTGCTTCAGGAGCTGATACGATGAGAGCCAGAGTTCAAAGCTTGGCCTTGAGTTAGTAAGAGCTTAAAGAGCAGGTACAGATACACATACTATAGTTTTATGAGATGACCCCATAAAAAATGGACGAAGGGAGCCCTGACATCATCCAAAAACAATTCGGCAATTGTACAACAATTGTAGATCTGCTATTTATTTCAGAGCGCAACACCCGAGCGCTAACCTGACCCTGCCAGATGGGGCGGTATTGAGTAATAAGCTGTGAAACAAATGTGTGGAGCAAGCTTCTTGGATCTGGTAGCGTCAGGTTACCCGAGCGCAACCAAACATAAGATGACTTGTCTTTTAGTTCTACTGGATCTCTTCTCCACTCGTCCCTCCCTGACATTTTAGTCTAGTTTTTATTTGTTGACGAAATTGTCAATATATTTAGTCTTAGTTGTAGTCATCGTAGCTTAGTTATTATTTCGGTTTTATTACGTTTTCGTCAGTGAAAGAAGGTAGTCATTTCCGTCACAGTTTTAGTCGACGAAATCAACACTGGCACAATGACCATCAGACCATGTCATCAAAAATGTTCCCATCTGAATGAATGGGGGTAATCTCTAATGTCTTGTGAGTCATTATCTATCATATCAGATATCTGTGTCAACACACACACACACACACACACACACACACACACACACACACACACACACACACACACACACACACACACACACACACACACACACACACACACACACACACACACACACACACACACATTGATGTTGAAATCTGACAGCAGACTGACAACACTATCTTGTCCCACTCTTTGCTCTGAAACACTTTGTCACAGGTGTGTCAAGTGTTGGTGACACTAGATAGTCATCTGTCTCTATCTCCTGTTTATCACTGGGATGATTCCAATCACCTCAGGGCAACCGGGAACGTAGGGGAAGAATTACTCTGATTTTTTTGTTTGCTTAAAGCTGCACTATGTAACTTTCCTCTTCTACACCGGATTTGAACCCGGTTTCCTGCACAAGTGCTGATATTTTTTATCATTGAGCTAATAGAGCCTGCCTGCTTGCTCATAAATTGAATCTTGACCATCAGGTCAAACTTCGTGTCAGTTCCTGTGTCTAGGTGAGACATGACCTTTGACACGATCTAAATGTCTCAATAGAAGAGCCGGGAGACAAAATGATATTGTTATTATATACTCTACCATACAGATTGTATAAGTTACTATATTGTATTAACACACTCTACCATACAGATTGTATAAGTTACTATATTGTATTAACACACTCTACCATACAGATTGTATAAGTTACTATATTGTATTAACATACTCTACCATACAGATTGTATAAGGTATATTGTATTAACATACTCTACCATACAGATTGTATAAGTTACTATATTGTATTAACACACTCTACCATACAGATTGTATAAGGTATATTGTATTAACATACTCTACCATACAGATTGTATAAGTTACTATATTGTATTAACACACTCTACCATACAGATTGTATAAGGTATATTGTATTAACATACTCTACCATACAGATTGTATAAGTTACTATATTGTATTAACATACTCTACCATACAGATTGTATAAGTTACTATATTGTATTAACATACTCTACCATACAGATTGTATAAGGTATATTGTATTAACACACTCTACCATACAGATTGTATAAGGTATATTGTATTAACACACTCTACCATACAGATTGGACAAAATTACATTTGGATCAACAGAACTAACACACCGTAGTATATTTGACATAGTATACTGTAGTTCATATTTATTGGTATCACAAGAAAGGTTTTAAAGAAAAAAATACCATGACAATTTTTTTTGTAGATTATTAAAATCTTAGTATTTTGGCAATTATTTGAGGGCCCACTTGCAATACCCCTCACGGCCCACAGGTCTCTGCTTCACACCACTGATCGGTGTGATGATGATTCCAGTCATCTCAGGGCATGATGGTGGAACATGATGATCCACTAATAAGAACACCAGCGGTTCCGTCGGTTCCCCTGGGCCTGGCATCGCTCTGGACCACAGAACACCATGTTATACTGACCGACCCATTCAGGGCTCTGTTAACGAGCAGAACGTAAACATAATCTATATGGCATCTGAATTCAATCAGCCGATGCCTGTGGCGGCTCTGTGTTCACAGCCTTTCCCTCTTATCCTCTGCTCATAAAGTGAAACGCTACAGATAAACCATAAGAGCAGTTCACAGCTAGTATCTGTTATCTGTCCAATGATGTGTAACCCTGATTAAAGCAGCACTGCCTGCTGAAACCATGGTTCTATTAACTACATGAACTCCGATGTCCCTATTCTGAGACATTCGGGCTAAAATAGCTGATCTACAAGCTTGTAGAACTGCTTTTTTCAGCAAAGAGATTTGATGTAGTAGTGGAAACATGGAGCAAGACCATCTAGAGACCCCTAAGGACTCAGGTCAACAAAGTATTATTTCTAGGCCTATATAGTTTTTGGTTAAAACAAAAAGCTTTTAGTTAAAAGGTTAAAGTTCTTCAGATAGTAATCATTGCTATAGAGTGTTTGTTCAGTAACAGGGGTGTCCCTGTTTCTGTTTGATAAACAGGAAAAAAAAACTGTAAAATTGGTATCCTGACCTGAAAATGTAGTTTCTTCAAAGAGCTGGAGAGAAGGAGAGAGCCCTGTTACTGAACAAACACTCTATATCAAAATGATTGCTATTCAGTGTTTTTTTTCTACCGTGTTACGCTATATACGTAGTGTAATGTGCAGATTTTTGAGTGGTGCCAACCGCTCCTACATTTGACTGTGTGTGTGTGTGTGTGTCTGTCCGTCCGTATGTTTGAGCATGGCCTCAACAGCTGCAGCTGATTGCAACACAAGGATGCAACCAGTTACACATTCACTCATCACAGGCACCACTCTCTTCACACTGGGTGTGATTTATTTTGGGGAAAAAAGCATAGCCCTCTCTACTAACCATTTCATCCATTGACCACACACAAGCTTAACCATGAGCATACCGAGCATATGTCGAGCATATCGTATGCCCTCCGAAAAAACCTATTATACAACAGGTAGTTCCGACCAAGCAATCTGATTGGTTGAAATAGCTTTCTAGCCGTGCTTCAAACCAGCATCATAGCACGGGCCTAATCACATTAATAAATCACTCCGCACTGCAGTCGTCCGCACCTGATTAGACCATATATGGCACAGCTGTGCTGTGAAGTCACGCTGTCCCACGGTAGGAAAACAAACAGACAGTAGCCTGACCCACCGCCGCCACCGGAGAACAAACAGCTATGCAAAGGACTATGTTAATTTTGACTTATTTGGTGGACTTACGGTTGATCAATGGTTAGAAGGTTATAAATATCCTCCTGTGTAAAGTAAAATTACTACCATTTCGTTAACAGTCCAGTGTATGTTATACTTTATCGTACGAAGGTATCGCATGGCGAAAATAGCCGATCTACAAGTTCACAACGCGTCGCCATCGCGACACGTTGTCAGCTTGTAGATCAGTTATTTTGGCTACGTGACACGGTCGTACGACGGAGCATATAGCCTACTGGAATTCATTCCACTGCGCAAGCATTGATAGCTCAGCTGTGTTGATGAGACGGTGCCTCAAACTCAAAGCACTGCTACAGCCTACAGGGACTATTTAATGTCTCTCAGTCAAAAAGTATTTTCTTTACAGGGAAACGGACAATAGCGAAACATTTTTATTATTAATTGCCCCACAATATGAATACATTTGGATGTGTTTTGTTGGTAACTGTTGTATAATCGCAATATTACACTCGAGGGTGTGCTTTACCTTACATTATTGGCACTTCAGTGATGCTCGCGGAACTCGGCTTCGCCTCGTTCCTGACCGCATCACTGGCGTGCCAATAATGACGGTAAAGCACACCCTCTCGTGTAATATTGCTTAAGAACACACCACTGTTGCTATCAGAATATAGAGCTACTTAAAACACTTGTTTTGACTGTAAGAAATTCACTTACTGCACCGTTAAATGCATGGAATCTACAAGTGTGTGTGTGTGTGTGTGTGTGTGTGTGTGTGTGTGTGTGTGTGTGTGTGTGTGTGTGTGTGTGTGTGTGTGTACACACCTCACTACTACATACTGTAGGTGTGTTCCTGTGTTGCTTTTTCAGGTCTGTTGTGCCTGTTGCACCACAGTTGTTCCTGAAGTGCAGCGCGGCAGAGCAGGTCTGTGTGTCATCTCATCCACTTGTGAGCCTTGTGTTGCTGACAAAGAGCCATGCTCCACTGAAGAGGAGGCCTTTTGTTCAGCCAGCCGCCCCCACAGAGGAGCCGCCCCAAGGGCCACCAAGCCAGCGTGTGTACTTGCACTTGTATGTGTGTGTGTGTGTGTGTGTGTGTGTGTGTGTGTGTGTGTGTGTGTGTGTGTGTGTGTGTGTGTGCGCGCGCCTGTCCCTGCATGGCAACAATCAGCGCTGTGAGGCGAGGCAGCCCTCTCTCTAAACTCACATGCCTGCTGTGGACGTCAAGCCTCCTACCCACGTCACATGACCAACACCGCCCGCCCGGGACCCCTATTAAGACCCCACCTCACGAGGTCTGAGGAAGCCCACACCTCAGCATTTCACACCCAACAGTATGACCACAGTGGTCAGATTTATCATCTGAGATGGAACTGGAAGATAAGATTAGATGGAACTATAGATAACATCAGATACAGATACGATGGCTGGTGTTCAACATGCTACAGGATTGTAGTCGGGGTGCAACAGTTAATTCAACTAATCGATGTAATCAATTATTAAAATATTACAGATAATTGGTAATTTAATAAAATATTGCTTTCATTAATAATTGATCCCCTTTTGGGGGCATGTTATAATAGGTTATGACTTTCTCAAATTTAACAATTGTGAAAGTAGCACATCTACAAGTTCACAACCTCACAATTTTGTATTTTATGTTTTTCGATTTTCTTTTGACTTTTATGCCTTTATTGACAGTAGGCTGACGGGGAGAGATAGATGGGGAGTGACATGCAGCAAAGGCCGTCGGGATCGGGAGTCGAACCCGCAACACGCTGTCAGGCTGGATTACCAGCCTAGGTGCCCAGACGGTTACGCCAACCGTCTGGGCCACAACCTCACTATTATCACGATTTCTTTCACGATACCGTTGTGCAACAAAGTTTAAATTAGGGCTTAAGTAATTCATCAATTTGTTGATGTAACAGAAAAAAAAACAGGGGGAAAAATGCTCTTCTCAATTATTTGATCGATCAAAATGTAATGGATAGTTGCAGCCTTAGATTGTAGCATATTATCCAGAAAGGTTAGCAGGTGGAGATGACACGTTAACGAGTATACTGACAGATAAGGATGTTATTTTCACATGAATATAATATTTATTATGATGCGCCGTTACACTGTATACATCTGACCTTTTTATGTTATGGTCATAATGCCTTTCTAATGTTCAAAATATAATCCAAACTTAATACTTGATTGTGTCAAAAATCATCTACATACAATGTATACATCATGAGACAAGTTGCAGGGAGTACCGTTTTCCAAATACCAATTCATAAGTTCCTTTTTATGGAAAGACTTTCTGAACAATTAAGTTGATATTTGTAAAGTTAAGCAACTAAAACAGGAGACCATGATGTCTTCAATATAATTTAGTCTGTTGCTCTATTGTTGGTTTGAGTTGCATTGTAATGTCAGTGTCCTCAAGTATAACTCATTTCACCAGGTGAGATTCGGTGGTATTTAACTTTGAACACCTTTGTTCTTACCAATTCTCCCAAAAATGAGAGAGATATTTCTACTTGGCACCCTCCTTTGTTCCTTCAGCGAACATAGCCGATCTGCAAGCTAACATCATGTAGCGATACAAGGCGTTGTCAGCTTGTAGATCTGTTATTTTTGCTAAATGTTCGCCTATTATGTCCAGAAAAGGGATACCAGGGTTCACGTGGTAAAGCAGGGGTCTTCAACGTTTTCAAGTCAAGGACCTCCTAGCCGAGAGAGAGATGAAGCAGGGACCCCCTCTATAGTATAAAAAAGATTGTGTTTCAGATTAAACTTTTTTTGTTTACTTGGTCTGCTCTTTTTTTCCCCTCTACACCTAGACCTCTTTGCCGAAAATAGCCGATCTACAAGCTCACAACGCCTCGCAGCGCGAGGCGTTGTGAGCTTGTAGATCTGCTATTTTTGGCTAAAGGGGCTAAATGCCAGGGTTCAAGTGGTTAAGGTAAAAAAAAAAAAAATCATATAACACAAAGATTTGGCGGACCCCCTGTAGTAACTCTGAGGACCCCCTTGGACCCCCTGAGGACCCCCAGGACCCCCTTGTTTGTCCATTGCATCTATGCTCTTACTATTCCTCCTCAGCATGGAACGCAGGATTATCTTTGCCGTGGCGATCGCCGTCCTCCACGTTCGCCGACAACGTCGACATCGTCCACGGGCCGTGGAGGGGGTCCTGGGGGGGGTCCGTGGTTGCCGCCGCCTCCGGCCCCCCTGCGGGGGAGGAGCTCTCCTCCTTGGGGAACCTGTAGCACAGGAGGGTGGTCCCGCAGGCGAGGAGCAGGGCCGAGGCGAAAAAACCCACCCCGATGGCCGAGCCCACCTCCTGCCACTGGGGGGCGGAGGGCAGACAGAACTCGGGGGGGAAGTGGATGGTGGCCCCCGTCAGCACGGAGCTGACGTTCCAGGCCAGCGGCACCACGAGGCACACGGCGCTCAGCACGTGGAGGAACCCGGCCGCCGAGAACACCCGTCCGTCCCTCTTGTCCGCGTCCACCGAGAAGTAGACGCTCCGCATGGCCACGGCGCCCGTGACGTTGGCCGCCAGGCCGCACAGCACCGCCACCATCACCAGCACCTGGGACAGTGGTGGAAAAAGTACTCACATTTTTTCACAAGTAAAAGTCCGGAATTCAAAATTTACTTGAGTAAAAGTACAAAAGTATTGTCAACAAAATGTATGTACTTAAAGTACCAAAAGTGGAAAGTACTCATTATGCAGAATGTCCCATTTCCCACATTTTCAAATGCATGCATCTTTTGAAAATAGCAGTTATTTTCAAATAGCTAAATAAATATAGGGCTGAAGTGGTTGGGGTGTGTTTTGTAATAATAATCAAAATCTACAAAGGAACTAGGAACTAAAGTTTTCAAATAATTGTAGTAAAGTAAAAGAACCTCAAAATTGTACTTAAGTACATTACTTGAGTATCATCATAACCTTTATTTCAGCTCGGAGTACAGTTGAGGGGCAGGCCCTCATTTTCAATGTAGCCGAGATACAGAACACAGTAATTCAACAGTAATAGACATTCACATACAGCAATAAATACATGAATCAGAACACAGAAAGAACTCAAAAACTAAAATAGTCAAAGAACTAGAACATATATATGATAATCAATGAATTAAATAAAGCAGTTACAATCCTGAACAAAAATGTTGGAAATCATTTCCCTGAAACTACCTAAGGATGGAAGTGATTTGATTTTCAAGGACCTCTGGTCACCCAACCGGACAATGGTCACTAACACCTAACTCAAAAACACCAGAGTAAATGTACTTAATTACTTTACACCACTGACCTGGGAGGCACGGATCTCCGCCGGAACGAAGGCGTCGGCGATGCCGATGGCCCGGCAGGTCTCGAAGCGGCCCATGGCGTGGCTGTAGAAGCAGGCCCGCCAGATGCCCACCCATGCCTGGCCGGAGGACACGATGGACGTGTCGGCCACGTACCACAGCCTCCAGGTGTTCAGGCCGGCCGTGGTTATGGTCAGGATCCAGCCTATGCACCCCAGCACCAGACCCGTGAACTGCAGATGTGCCGTGTGCGCCACGTACTTCATCCTGTCTGTCATACTGGGGGGGGGGGGGGGGGGGGGGGGGTCCTAGCGTCTGAGAGGAGGAGGGGGGGGGGGGGGGGGGGGGACTCGTCTGCTAACTGCTCAAGGTGACAGCGTTGACTCCATCATCAACGAGTGCTGAAAACACAACCAGAACACGGGGTGCGGCAGTTGAATTGAATATTAAAAAGCATACATTTTAATGAAATAATAAATGTCTTTGCATTGTGTTGATTCGTTGATATATATACAACATGCACTTCTCCATGATTCGATTAATTGATAAATTAAGCGATAGAATAATCGCTAAACCAGAGCCTCACATCAGTCTACCTGCTATCAGTAAGTGCAGAACAGGGACTACCAGAAAAACGTATAACTTATAACTTGGACCATGATAAATCCAAAAGTATTAGCTGAGCTATGCAGATATCTGCCCAGGATACAATATGCATTTCATTATGTGGTAATATTCCATTTGGCAATGATCCCTTTTTCCATACGTGTATGTCGAAACCGTATCTCAAATCGGTCAATCATACACTATCCTTCAGTTCACCATAGCGTATCTCTCAAGACAAATTGGCTGTGTTATTGGCTACATACGTATTTATCAGTGGTGTAAAGTAACAAAGTACATTTACTCAAGTACTGTATTAAGTACAATGTTGTGGTATTTTTACTTTACTGGAGCATTTCCGATTTTCAGTACTTGAACTTACTTCTACTTCTACTCCACTACATCTCAGAGGCAAATATTGTACTTTTACGCCACTACAATTAAAAAATAAGATTTTTCCCCATTTTTCCACATTTTATACATTTGAAAACTACCAATACTTTTGTACTTTTACTCAAGTAAAGTTTGAATACCAGACTTTTACTTGTACTTCTACATTGCAGTATTGATACTTTTACTTAAGTAAAACATGTGAGCACTTTTTCCATTACTGCATGGAAGTCATGAGCTAGTGACAGGAATATTTAGCCCATGCAATCCCACTCAACTACTGGGTCTGAATGACAAAATAATGAGAATGCCCTCGACATAACCCACAACCAACATCACTGTAGAGTAGACCACTGTTTACCTTCAGACGTTACCCAGGAATTCTGAGCGTTATCCAAGGTGAAAATTCTAAATGTTAACAATGAATAAACTGTACGACTACAGCGCAGTATCTTGAGTTGATATACATTTACACACACAGTCACTGCTGTGGTTAAACATTAACCCGCCATGTTTACAATCTTCCAAACAGCAAGGGAATAAAACAAAGCAATTCACAAGTAATTAAGTCTTTTTTTTTTACTCACATTTGGTTCCTTTTAGTCAAATCCTCTCTAGAGACCGCAGATGTTGTTAGACATCATCTATCTCTGACGGGATGTGAGTGGTATAGCTCTTTAAGTTGTTCTGAAGGGTGTGTCTGTCTGTAGAAGCTTGTTGTGGAGTAAAGTCCAATCGACCCTTGACCCCCAAGACTTTAGCCTGAGTTATGCTTTGTTGCTCACAGGTGTCGCGCACCGAAAATAGCCAATCTACAAGCTCTCAGCGCGTCGCAGAGCGACGCGCTGAGAGCTTGTAGATTGGCTATTTTCGGTGCGCGATACCAGCGCGCAACGAAGCATAAATAAGCGTTTAGTCTTGATATCCACAGTGTCAGCAGAGAGCAGCATGGAAAAGGCTTCTAGATTAGAGAAAGGTTAATATGTTACACTGCAGAATGAGCCCATCATTTGGTTGTAAAATCAGACAAAGACGCCAACGCTAGATCTCAGCAGACTTCTTTATTTGATCTAAAGCAGTACAGCTGATTAAAAACTGATACCGGGCCGTGAGCGCCAGTGCGTGTGAAGCGGGAGGAATTGTAACACATTTAAAAAACATCCTCGGAACAAACACCCTTGAAACTCGTTCAACTGCCATAGTGTTAAAAAAGAAAGAAAAAAAACCTATACTCATTTGATAAACCAGAGTGGGTCGATATTTATTGATTTATTTTTGCCTGTGGAAAGTAGGTGTGTAGTTTAGGTACGAACAAGCTGGAATGTTAAAGAAAGGTCTTGGAAAAGGTAACATTTAAGGAAAACGCAGCAGCTGACACAGATATAATTTGAGAAGCAGGTGCTTTTAAGTAGGCCCCTTTTCACAGAGCGGAGGATTCATTGAAACCATCATGCAACATAAACACCGTCCAGTAACAATATACGGACAACGTAACCTTCTAGAGGTAAAACATAGTTTCATGTAATACGCAGCAATACTCCCGTCTAGTTTATGCGTACGGCCTGTTATCACCGTCAACATAAAACATGTGAAGGGAAGTCCTTTGTTTGTCTTTGCGCGCGCCGGGCGGTCCGTCTGGCTCGCATGTGCATAACAGAGCTGAATTAAAACGCCACATGGTGTGTGTGTGTGTGTCGGTGTGCGTGCCCCCTTGGGGGGAGAAGATCATGGGATTTGAAGTGCTAGTTCTCTCAAAAATCGAAGCAGAGCAAGATTTTCTTTGATACGATCAGTTAAATGTTCCACAGTTTTATTGAAAGACGCTGCACTAGTCTCAATTTTAACCACGTAAAGATGTTGCTCATCCCCAAAAATTAACTTTTTCCCTATCAACTACTCACCCCCCATAAAGCCTTGAATTCATTGATATTCTAATATTTGATGAACTGAAGTAAACAGGAGGCCAAGCTTAACAAGAGCAAAACTATACAGTATTTAAAACATTCAGTTATAATAACCCAGAGTTCAGGCCTCCTTGGATTACACCGTATTAGTTTATAAATGATGTTTTATATAGTTTTGTCTTGGCCTTATATTTATATTTACAGTTTGGAATCTTGGATAAGGAATGCGACAAAAACAATTGACTTCAAAGCTTCACGGGGTGAGTAATGAGGTGAGTAATTTAAAGAAAAAAGTAACTTTGTGGGTGAACTGCCTCTTTAAGCCCTGTATACTTTGGAAAATATGCAACGCGTTGTGAGCTTGTAGATCAGCTATTTTCGCATTTAAAAAAAATATGCTGAGTTGGAAGTGGTTAATGCATAATGCTCGTCAGAAAAAAAGCCCTGCATTATTAAATGTGCATAAAAAAAACCTCTTAATTCAATGAAATATTAGGCCGGTTCATTTGAATTATCGATTATGCTGGACTGAGAAGGAATATCAATTCAGAAAAAAATACATTTTGTAATATGGATATAAGTGTTGACAGATGCTCATTGTTGACTATATATACACACACACATATATCAGTTTAAAACGGATGCTAAAAATCAGTTGTGGATCAAATACTGTCCCCGCTCTGTACAGATTCAAAAAACACTATAATAAATTACTAAAAAAAAAGAAGAAAAAAATGAATTATTCTTGAACATGTCATACATACAGAGGCTGTCGCCAGGGCAAACTGCACCGGGGCAAAAGGAAGTCACTCAGGGCAGTGGTTCTAAAAAAGTGGTCCTTGGGAAGTTACGGTTCTGTAACTCTTGAGAGTGTACAAATGGAACCAAATGGACCTGCAAGGGTCCATTTGGTTCCATTTGTACACTCTCAGAGTTAGGATTTGACAGTGTAGAGATAGAAAATGGTATCAAACGTTTTCTTTTTATATGCATATAAAAACTGGGGGTTCTCCTTGAAATTAGAAAGTTTGACAACCACTGATTTAGGGGTTTAGGGGTCCTCTGTCCATTGATGGTGAACACAGCTGTTTCAGATGAGTCTGACCAAGCCAAAAGTCACAGAATTACAATCCAACATCCTTCCAAAAAGAAAAAGTGTCTCTCTTTAGTTCTGCTGCTAGTCTCTGTCTCCCTCCGCTGGCCACAGCGGTGCGGTGCGGTACAGCTAGGCGGTCAGAACTGGTGGGTTGTTATCAGAATAACGGCGGTCACTGCGGTGCTGCCTCAGTGTTCAGAAGAGTGGGCACTTGAGAAGACTGGGTACTTTTTTTTTTTTCTTCCACGGAACACTGGGCACTTGAGAGACTTTGTTGTGGATTTTTGTTTTGGGAGGAGGGGGAGGCTCTCCTTGGGAATACTGGTCGTCTGGAGCATATTGTACAGCCGATCCGTGTTGTGAGCTTGTAGATCGGCTATTTTTGGTGAAGAGATTTGGTGTAGATGGAGAAAAAAAAGCAGTCAAAGCTGCTTTGCTGTGGTTTTGCTGAATAAAAGTGAGTTGCGAGCCATTTCTTTTTCTTGATTGAAAAAAGCAGTCCATGTACAAATGCAACTCCGGTCCGTTTTAATAAGAATAGAGGGTTTAAGCGTTTCATAAAATAAACGTAAGTCTTTACGCTTAAATGCTTTAGGGTCATTTCAGACGGGGAGCGGCGGACGGCGGGCGTTCTCGCTCGGATCAGCGGGGATCGCACCGGGATCATTGTTGTTTTGTCCTCACGGAGGACCTTTTTTTGGGAAAAAAAAGCTCACCACAATCCAGCTCTTGCCGCCCACAGGCGTGTGCACAGACCAGCACGAGCGCGACAATTTCACGGGACCGCGCCCGCTCGCCTCACCGCCCCTTCAAGTTCTCCATGCGTCCCAAATAATCGCCCGCCTCTCATTGAAAATGAATCACATAGGCGCGTCAGCCGCTCCCCCGTCTGAAACGAGTCAACGACCCTCAGACTTCATGTGCCCAGTCCTTCCCAAGTGCCAGTCTATTTTAGCACCCACTTCTCCTGGGTCCCACTATGTACTGGGGTGCCCACTCTTCATGTACGGGTCCCTCCTCTACAGGGACAGTCTCTGCTCCACAGGGGGGACAGACTCAGAGGGACAGTCTCTGCTCCACAGGGGGGGGACAGACTCAGAGGGACAGTCTCTGCTCCAGGGGCAGACTGTCCATCAGACACTTGAGCTGCTCGTCTCCCAGTTTGATCTTGTCCTCCAGCTTGCGCTGCTCGATGATGAGCGCCGACTTCATCTTGACAAAGTGCTGGTAGTCGGCCAGGCCGTCCTCGTCCAGGTAGGAGGCCACGATGTCGTAGACCACGCCCTCCCGCCGGTCCAGGTTGTCCTTCAGCTCCTTGGCGTCCTCGTGCTGCCGGATCAGCAGCTTCCGCTTGTCCGTCAGCGTGCGCTGCGAGACATGAGACGACAAGCGTTAGCTCGGTGGTTCTCAAACCTCTTTTCAGCCACTAGCATATTTCAAACAATCAAGGACCCTATCGATCCTCCAAAATGAAGTTACATTGTAGGCTCTATGCACAGCAGCCATATTGGAAGGAAATAGGGCATCTTCCTCACTCCCTTCACAGGTGTTACCAATGATACTAATGAAGGCTCTGTTCCATTTTGTGTAGCACAGTGGTTCTCAAACCTTTTAATTGCAAGGACCCCCATAACTCTGAGAGTGTACAAATGGAACCAAATGGACCCTTACGGGTCCATTTGGTTCCATTTGTACACTCTCGGAGTTACACACCCGTAAGGGGCCATTTGGAACCCCCTCAAGTGTTTCCAGTGAGCCAACATGCACAATTTCAGCACCCTGACTCTGTTTGACCAGAATGGAACAGAGCCTTAATTAGTATCATTGGTAACACATGTGAAGGAAGTAAGAACAAGGCCCAATTTCTTTCCATTATGGCTGCTGTGCATAGAGCCTATAATCTGCTCCCGTTCCAGCCGCATCTGTGACCCTCTTCCATCGCTGCAGCTTGGGGGTGTCGTGCGAAAAGTTGTATTTATTGTATTGTATAATGTTGTATTTTTATTACGTTGTATATTAAGGAAATGACATGTCTCTATGGATGTCTGTAGTAAAAACAGGCTGATAAAAATGATATTCCATGGTGAAAATCAATCTGTTTAAATCAGGGTTTTTGACACCCTGTGTGTAGAATCCTTGCTCCTGGTTGGCCAGACCATTAGCTGTTATATATTCCCCTACTCTCTCTCTCTCCACATTTCATATGTCAAATATTTCATATTTTAGTCATCTGAAATGTTTTAGTTTTTGTCTAGTTTTCGTCGACTAAATACAGTTTATTTAATCCATAAAAGTGTATTTGGCGGTGCTTTGATGGCGTTGTAATGCCTGATTTTACACTTGGTTGCTTGCTGAAAATAGCCGATCTACAAGCTCATAACGCGTCGCGCTGCGACGTGCTGTGTAGATCTGCTATTTTCAGAGCGCAACACCCAAGCTCAACCAAACATAAAATAACTTGTCTTTTAGTTCTACTGGATCTCTTCTCCACTCGTCCCTCACTAACTTTTTAGTCTAGTTTTTATTTGTTGACGAAATTGTCAGTATATTTAGTCTTAGTTTTAGTCACCTTGCTTAGTTTCTATTTCGTTTTTATTTAGTTTTCGTCAGTGAAAAAAGGCAGTCGACAAACATTTTATATCATGGTTTTAGTCGACAAAATCAGCACTGTTGGCCGCAGACCCCCCATCGGAATATTGTGCGCCAGGGAATAAGTTAGGATTTGTGTTAAAAACAAGCCTCACCCTCTCCTCGGGCGTGGTGTCCTCGTCGGGGCTGTTGAGGGCGTTCTCCACGCGGGCCAGCCTCCCCGACAGAGACAGCAGCAGGCTCACCACCTTGTCCAGGTCGCCCACGAACATGCGGAACTTGTCCAGCTCGTTGGGCTTGCAGAGCGCCTGCACCGTGGCCTCCACCTCGTCCCCCAGGGCCTTGTTGTCCAGGATGTCCTCCTGGAGGCTCTCCCTGGCCTCACGGAGGACCTGCAGCTTCCTGCTCAGGCTGTCCATCAGCTCTTGCTGCGTGGAGGACAAAAAACAACGAGACAAGCGCAGTCTTAATTGTGTGAATTATGAAGTATATTTCCAGAAATGGTCAGAGATTGTCTGACAGAAATGTTTCACAACGTTGAGCGTTGACCTTTTGGGGTTCTTGTTGCTACATACAGTATATAGCAACATACATTTGTTGTAATTTTTGAATAAATATTTGAAGTTTTTCAGAAAACTTAGGTCAGGATTTAGAACGCGTTTTAGCTCGAAATGGGCTAAAGCCACATGTTAAGTGACATCATGCCTTTTAAAAAGGGAGGTATAGCAGCATGTGTCACGTGATCAAAACAGTAGCCACTGGGCGTGGCACGTGACAGAGAGTTCCTCCCTGCTGTTATCATGTCAGCTGAGTGGATCAACAAGCTCAAGGAAAAAACTAAACAGTGTTATGTAGCATGCAATGTCTGCAATGTGTTTCAAAGGTGACAGCAGCAGTTGTTTGACCCATTCAATCCGGGAACGCATCTTGTGTCATTTTAAGATTTCTTTGGCTACTCAAAAATAGCAGATATACAAGCTCATTGCGCTGCACTATGAGTTTGTATATCTGCTATTTTTGAATAGCCCAAATAAATCTTGACACAGATGCGTTCCCGGTCTTAATGGATTAATAGTGGTTAAGAGAGAAAAAAGTAAGAGTGTGGGAACCACTGTGATTGTTTACCTTCTTGTTGGCCAGGTCGACGTCCAACTCGTCCTCAGAGTCTTCCTCCTCTTCCTCCTGCATGTCCTTCATCTTGATGAGCATCTCGGCCTTGGGGGCCGACGTGCTGTAGTACGTAGAGCTGGTCACCACGCCCATGGCCGCCGACACGCTGTCGTCCTCCCTGATCACACACACACACCAAGGTTACTAACAAAATAACTAAAACTAAATTAAAACATTTCTTTTTGTTAACTGACATAAATAAAAACGATAATTAAAACAAACAAACGATAACTAACTGAAACTGTATTGTGCGTTTACAAAAGAAATAGAAAATTACAGTCAAAATGATCTTCGTTTTAGTTTTAGTACATTTTATTTGTATAAGCATTTTGGGTTTGATGTGAAATCTTGATTTAAAAAAAAAGAAAGAATTATTATACAATACTTGTTTTGACCCTTTTGAATCCTGCACCTGACAAATAAAGTATGAAAAAGAACTAAACCTAATACTAAAACTAACTAAAACTAAGCAGTTTCATTTGCAACTCAGTTTGCAGTTCATAATTCAGCCACAAGGTGGCTGAGCTAACATACAAGTAAGCCAGCTGAATGGAAATGTGTTGTAACTGTGTCTTCACACACAAATCAGATTATTACGCTAATAACAATAATGATAAAAAGATGAAGGGAAAAAAGTGTTGTTTTAACTAAGATTAAACACAGACCCATGGGTCCATTTTTACAATGGGCATTGCACAGAATAAAGGTGCTGTAAAAGTGATCTTTTTTGTTAAAAAGGTTAAAGCTCTATACTGTGATAGTAATCATTTTAGAGTGTTTGTCTGCACATCTATTTATTTCATCACTTCAACTTTCCCTAGTTCATCCTGTATGAGTTTCAGTCTCTGCTGATTGGTTGAAATAGATATCCCAACCTGAAAAATGATTTTCTGTTTACTAAACAGCTGGAGAGACTCTATGCACTAAGCAATGCTTACTATCAGAATATGTCATTTAAAAATATTTTAACAAAAAAAAAAGAGCTGGATGTGATACTCCGACGTGCACACCGAAAACACCGCAACGCAACACATTTGTGAGCTTGTAGATCTGCTATTTTCGGCAAGTGTTACATTTAATGTAAATGAACCCAGAGGACTTTGGGAGGTAGAGAATAAGGGTGTGGCTGACCTGTCCTCAGCGGGGGTCTGCTTGGGGGCCGCCTTGCGGCGCTGGTGGTGATTGTGATGATGATGATGATGCTGGTGGGCTTCCTCCAGCAGCTGCTGCCCCCCGGGGAAGATGCCCTCCATCAGGTCCATGGTGGTCATCATGTTGCTCTGGTCCAGGATGTCGGCCAGGGACCGGTCCTTCACCGTGATGTCTCTGACCAGCTCCTCCCTCTTCTGGTCCTCCTGGCACAGCGCCAGACCCAAACCCGACCCGTTGTTGGCGTGGTCTCCGTTGGCGTCCGGCGGCGGGAGGAGGAGGGGGGGGTCCCCCCCGCTCTGGGGGTGGTGGTCCCTCTGCCGGGTGTAGGCACAAAAGACGGAGTAGTCCTGCTGCTCGGCGGAGCCGCCCAGCCTGGGGAGGGGGGCCGTTGTCGTCGTCCCGGGGCTGGGGGGGACGCCGCCCTGCTGGCATTCCATGGCCGGGGGGGCCACCACCACGCCGTCGTCACTGCTGTGTAACAGATACTGCCGGCTCTCCTTCTCGGACACACTCTCGGAGTGGACGATCTTGATGGGAACTTTCCTCACCGCGCTGCTGCTCCTGTTGTTGTTGTCGTTGTTCTCCATCACACTGTCCGTCCTAGAGAGGTAGACCATAGAGAGAGAGAGATAGAGAGAGAGAGATATATATAGAGAGAGAGAGAGAGAGAGAGAGAGAGGGGACACGGTGTCAACACACACAAGAGAAGAGTGCAACCGATGGATCTGGTAGTAGAGAGATCCTGGGAAGATTCCCCCTTCCTCCTTCTCCATGCCGAGTCTCTTTCCATGAGAGAGAGAGAGCAGTTAAGGAACAGTTATTCTAAACCATACACAGACTCTGATTAAAAGTCATATGACATGCCATCCTTTCCACTGGAACATCCTCTCTCTCTCTCTCTCTCTCTCTCTCTCTCTCTCTCTCTCTCTCTCTCCACTCCGCTGTAACACTGCCCTCCCTTACAGACCAGAACCATTATTTACAAATCAAGGAATATATGAATATAAGGAGGCAATTATTTTCTTCTTAACCCATTCAAACCGGGGAACGCATAACTGTGTCATTTTAGATTTGAGCTATAACCATTATTTCATACTTTGGAACATTTTTGGTATTTTTGGAGCGAACATTTTTCACTCAAATCTTTGCTTCTTTGGAGGTCCCTGGAACAAAATATTTAAAAAAAAATGTTCGCTTTAAAAAATAAACTGTATATTTGAAGATTTGTAACAATATTTCCACAATATTTCCAAAAAATATATGTTTTAATAGCCAAGGGAATCTAAAAAATGACTCAGATTCTTTCCCAGTCTAAATGGGTTAACGTAACGTTTTATAGAGCGGGTTGCGACGAGGGCAGGGGGAGGAGAAAAAAAAGTAAGAAAAAGAAAAAAGTCTTACTTTCCCAGATTGCCGGCGAAAAGCCTTTTCAAGAAAACTCCATAAAGATCCCCTCTCTAATTTAGTCTGGCTCTCTGATAGCACTCACATGCAGACTCACTCAATAAGATCCTTTGTATGCCGTTGCAGCATAAAAGCGTTGCAACAAGTAGCAGCAGCTACGGGCCGTTATGCTCGATTTATTCTTAGTTGCGTGCCGGCGTCTCGTAACCATCCGATCTACAAGCTCACAGAGCGTCGTGACCGCGACGCTCTTGTGAGCTTGTAGATCCACTGCTTTCGGTGCGAGAGAGACGCGACTCACAGCCAAGTGTAAACTCTGTCTTTTTCTGCTTTATGCTCTGAGACAGATAAAAGGAATGCTGTCTTGACGTAGAGTAGTTACTGAGGGGGAGAGAGTCAGGAGGAGGAGATGTAGAGTAGTTACTATAGAGTTCTCAACGGGCCTGGAAATGAAGGCCCAGCCCTAACTGGGCCCTACTGGGCCAGCCCGAGGCTCGGCCCGGCCGGAACAATTACCATACTTTTAGGCCCGAAAACCCCCAAACCCCGGAAAGGTGTCATTATGTGCTTAATGTCCTCAAAGTCACACATCCAACAAGCTTTGAACTGAGCGGATTGGACCTTCCGTTCCAGATCTAATGGCCAAAACATCTTGAAAACGGCCACTTTCAACGATTTTCGATTGAGTTTTGGCCATTGTCGTACGTTTTTCTTTAATAACACAGTCTAGGAAGGTCGGACGGTGACAAACTAGATACCTGAGTAAAGTTCACTTTGAGCTGCATCCAACACATCCACTGCCATTTCCGTCTGCCTTACCGTTAGGCCGCTAGGGGCAGTTGAAATGTATTTTTTGGGGGTAACAGATTTTTATTTAAAACATTTTCACGGAACCCACGCAAGGTTAGATTTTGGGCCCGGCCCAAAAACGTGGCGTCGCGTTCAGACAGAATTTGATAACTCTAGTACAGGGGTCTTCAACGTTTTCAGGCCAAGGACCCCCTAGCTGAGAGAGAGATGAAGCAGGGACCCCCTTGTATAAAATGATGTATCAGATAAACTTTTTTTCCCTCTACACCTATAACTCTTAGCCAAAAATAGCAGATCTACAAGCTCACAACGCCTCGCAGCGCCGTGTCTTGTAGAAGCTTGTAGATCTGCTATTTTTGGCTAATGTTCCCCTCAGAAAAGGAATTCTATCACATCACACTAAGATTTGGCGGACACCCTGTAGTAACTCTGAGGACCCCCTGTTGAAGACCCCTGCTCTAGTAGTTACTGGGGGGAGAGAGTCAGGAGGAGGAGAGGAGGCGCCACACTAACCTGTTGCAGCATTCATCTTGCAGGGAGAGAGGAGGCTTGTCGCTGAGCCTCTGTGGGGAGAACTGTGGCGAGGGAGAGCGATGTCCGTCCATAGCGGCCAGCGCTGGAGGAGGAGGAGGAGGAGGAGGAGGAAGAGCGGGAGGTCCGTGGGAGGAGGACGAAGAGCGGGGGGGAGCGGTGGGAGGAGAGGCCGGCTGGGGATTGGTCGCCCCGTGTCCCCTGTCACCACCTCCTCCTCCGGCTGTCTCTGGAGAGTGGGAGGAGCCAAAGCCTCCGTTGACAGAGGAGCGATGATGGGGGGCGATGGCGGGGGGGTCGGAGGGGGCGGCGGCGACCTCTGGACGCTTGGAGGGGGCGTCCGGCTTGGGCAGCGGGACGGGAGCCTTCTTCTTCTTCTTCCCCCCCCCGGGGGGGCCGGGCTGCTGGGCCTGGGCCTGGGCCTCAGAGGAGGGGACGGAGAGGTCCGTCGGGGGGCTGTGGGAGACAGACGGGGGTCTGTGGTACACAGACGTGGCCGGGGGTCTGCTGCCTGCGTCGGGGTTGGGGGGTCCCGTCATGGGCGGTGGGAAACGCTCTACTGGCTCTGCTGGCAGAAGGAGGCGGGGCTGTTCTTCTTCTTCTTCTCCTCCTCTCGGCTGCTCGCTGTCACTGACGCCTCCTCTGTCAGAGGAGCTGGAGGAGAACAGGAGGAACAGAAGCGTAGCTATTAACAACAAAAATAGCACCAAAAACTAGGGTTGTCCGATATTGGCTTTTTTACCGATAACCGATATACCGATATTGTCCAACTCTTAATTACCGATACCGATATCAACCGATACCGATATATGCGGGGATTATTGTGATTAGGGTAAGCTCAAATTTCATATCACACACACCATATACAGTAAGAACTCCTGTAACTTATTTATAAAGCAAAAAAAAAAAAAAAAAAAAAAAAAATTTTTTTTTTTTTTCAAAAACCGATACCGATATTTTCCCGATATCAATTTTTATGCTAATATCGGCCGATAATATCGGGAGGCCGATAATATCGGACATCCCTACCAAAAACTCATTTTCTAAATCTTACTGCCCAAACACATCTTATCTACAATACATAACAAAATGACTTTAACCCATTTAGACCTGAGGCCAGTTTTTTGAAAAAAAAAAGAATATATATATATTTTTTAATATATATTATTCAAAGATTTGTAAAAAAATTCAAGATTTTTCAAAAAATAGCAGATCTACAAGCTCATAGCGCGGCACTCAGTGCCACGCTATGAGCTTGTAGATCTGCTATTCAGCCAAAGAAACACACAGATGCGTTCCAGGTCTAAATGTGTTTTAAAAAAAAACACATCAAGAGATATCTTGCCAAGTAGCTTGTCAAGTATGTAACTGTTATTTGTGTATTTGTTTAATTTGGCTGGACTGTTGGATTTGATTTTATAATGTTAACTTGTCTTTTTGTATTCATTTCTTCTTCTTTTTTTGTATTTACTTTTATTTGTATTTTTTAGTTGCACATTTGTATTGTATTTGCTTTGTTCAGGACCCTAGGAAGACCACAGGCTCATTCATGTGTCTCTAATGGGGATCCTTTAATAAACATAAACCTAAACATAATGACACTGTGGCGCTGAGTGGCGACGCAGCGCAGGGCTGTCATCTAACGCTCTACTACAAATAACACACTGAGAGAAGAACAACAGCCACTGTGATTAGGAACATTCTGACATGACCAGACACACACACACATGTTGGTATTACTATACTGGTGAGGACATCAACATGTTTTGGATGGTAGTTTTAGTGACTGAAAACACACCATCACTCACACACTGTCTAAATCTGGCAAAACTCCCAACCCCAACCTCTAAATGCTCTAATCCTAACCTGAAGCTTTTCCTAATTGCTTCATTTTAACCATAAAACAAACGGTTATTTTATGAGGACCAGGATGTCTATTCCTAAAATGTTACCATACTTGTGGGGAAGTTTGGCCCTCACACACACACACACACACACACACACACACACACACACACACACACACACACACACACACACACACAGTGGAACTGGTAACTCATGGGGCTGGCAGCAGTCATAGGAGAGAGGACCCATCAGGCATATATTTGCGTTCCCACAATGCCTTGTGGGATGCCATGCAGGGAAATAAACGAGCGGCCGGTCCAACGGGGCGAGAGAGAGCTGAGAGAGACCGTCAGTCTGCCAGCCATCCATCCATCACTATGACATGATTTTCTTTAACCCTTAAGGAGGATGCAGTGAAATTCTATTCCCTCAGAGAGCAGAGAGGAACAACTGTTCACAGCATTATAGTGTACACTGTATGGAATGCCCCTGTTCACAGCATTATAGTGTACACACTGTATGGAATGCCCCTGGGAACACACGTCATGTTTTTTTGATCACTTCTTTAAAAAAAAAGGAAACCTATGCCTTACACTTTTCACACCTTTTTGTTTTGATTGAAAAGTAACTAAGTCAATTTACTGAAGTACTGTACAATTTGGAGGTACTTTACTTGAGTATTTCCAATTGTCAGTACTTTTACTTCTACTCCACTTGTGTAATGGGACAATGGGGCATAATGAGTACTTTTACTTTTGGTACTTTAATGTACATTTTGATACCAATACTTTAGTACTTTTACTTAAGTAAATTTTGAATTCCAGACTTTTACTTGTAACAGAGTACATTGCAGTATTGATACTTTTACTTAAGTAAATCATGTGAGTCTTTCCACCACTGTCAGTGAGTGGCACAGCCCATATAAAGCAGAGCAGATCCAGCAGGTTTAATGTCTAAGTCCCTGGGGATCACACAGTAGTCTAGACTGTTAGCAGAGCTGTTCTTAGGTATTAAAGGTGCATCACTGGGACAACACTCAGTAATCCACGCAGCGTTGCACACAGCGCCCAGTCATTCAGCCTGGGCCACGCTCTACCAAAGATTAACCCACTTAATGCTCCAAATAAAACACAATGCTGACGCCTATAAACAGCTCAATAAGGAGAGGAACTAAGGCTAAGGCGGTGTTTCAATGCAGACGCCTATAAACGCTGACCCGTTTTTACGTGTTGTGAGTAAATATCCCCCTTTTTTTTGGTTTCCTACATTTTGTTTGTGATAATGATTTCAAAAGATTTTCTAAAACAGACAGATGAAGGAATGCTGTCTTGACGCAGAGTCGTTATATACAAATACAATACCAATACAGTTACCAATGATACTACTAATGAAGGCTCTGTTCCATTCCGGTCAGGGTGCTGATATCGTGCATGTTGGCTCACTAGAAACACTCACACCACACATTTTGGTTAACAAATGGCCCCTTATGGTGGGTGTGTAACCCTATGGTGGGTGTGTTGGTTCCATCTGTACACTCTCAGAGTTATGGGGGTCCTTGAAAATAAGACAACCACTATGCCACACTAAATGGAACAGAGCCTTAATTAGTATTATTGGTAACACCTGTGAAGGAAGTAAGGAAGGGGCCTAATTCATTCCCAATATGGCTGCTGTGCATAGCAAAAATTACTAAATTGGGGAGAAAAAGCACCAAATATTTTTGTTGCTATTTACACTAGATTGGGTCCTTTCACGAGCAAAATGTTTGGGAACCACAGAGAGCTATAGTACAGTAAATAGAGAAATGCCTGCAAAGCTCTCCAGCTCTGTTAAACACAGTCCATCAGCAGTGACAACATTCACAAGCACGGCAACGCTGCTATTATTAGCACTAGGAGCAATGACACGGGTCATGTAAACACACGTTGAATTTCAAAAACATAGCATTATTGATTGGTGTTTTTCAGTGGCTTTTAAAAAGGACAGGGTAAAAAGATATTTTTAAACGCTGGAAATTCTAATAATGCGAAAAACAGCACTAGCAATTCTCGTAGACAATACATTTGTCATATACATTTTGGAAACTCACCCAAGTACAAGTACAAATACAAGGATACGTATGTCAATATACATTTTATGTCATATTTAATAGTAGAAAGGCTTCCAAAGCATTCCAAAAACACAGTCGCCCCGAGGCAAATCCGGCGGTATTCGCCTGGTATTCCTAAACGTAACCTCAGTAACACGGTGCCAAAACCTAACCTTATTAATAAACGTAACCTCAGTAAAACTATGCCTAACCCTAAACGTATTTCTAAACTTATCCTCAGTGAAACAAATACAAGAATAAAACTGGGTGGCGAGCGTGTTTTGGGACGAGCCTTCCAGTTACCGTTGTTTTGAATGCTAGATCATTTTACAACGGTCATTCATAGAAGGCAATCTATCAGTTTTTCAAATGGGATATTTCAGACCTCAGGTCAAGCTGTGTGTGAGTTAGTTAACAGGCCCAATTAAGGAGGTTTGTTGTATTTTATGTTGTATTAAAATAGTATTTATCATTGTTTGTGATTGTTTATGTCATGTAGCTTGTTCACTGTTTATGTTAGTGTCCTGTAAGTCCATAATGGGTTGGGCTTCCTTGGAAGCATGTCCCTTAAATAAGGAAAAATCAATCAAACGATCAGTCAGTCAGTCAGTCAGTCAGTCAGTCGTATAGACCAATATTATACCAAGTACGTCAATAAAGTATGTACAACTAGCAACTTCCTCCACTCATGATGTCATGATTCTTCATACCCTCACAGTTGATTTTTCAGCAGAACATTTCTCATTTTCATCTAACTGTTTTTTAAAAGGCAACTGATATTGTTGGACTAGTGTGTAAGTTGTTCCTTATCAGTTTCACAACATTTAAGTTTTCTCCCCAAGTTAAATGGTGGAGGAGTTGTTAACTTGTTTGTATATATATATTACACACATCATTTTCATATGAACCACGAGTCCTGACAGGCTTCCTTCCCTGTGTCAGATCTAGTGTTGTTTAGCTCTTCACGCTCAGCCCTCCTCACTCAACAGTGGATTAAGTGTCAATAAGGAACCTGCAAGCGCCATGAATTATGTGGTCAACATCACTGTTACCGTGTACGCTAGGGCGGATTAACCCATTCAATCCGGGAACGCATCTGTGTCATTTTAGATTCCTTTGGGCTATTCAAAAATAGCAGATCTAGAAGCTCATCGCGCGGCACTCGGTGCCGCGCGATGAGCTTGTAGATCTGCTATTTTTGAAAAGTCGTGGAAAATGTGTGCAAATCTTTGAATATATATATATATATATTTTTAAAGCGAACATTCATAACTGAAATCTTTGCTTCTGGGGGATTCTACAAATGTCTTCTAAATCCTAACAGTTATATATTTTTTAAAACTTATGTTGCTATGATATCAGTGGTTCTCAAACCTTTTCATGTCAATGATTATGATACATATATGTTTATGTATTTGGCCGCGGACCCCCATCTGAAAATATGTTGTTCCAGGGACCCTGGAAGAATATACACAAGAAAACAAATTGAAAAATCTTGAAAGAGTTTCAAGATTTTTCAAAAATAGCAGATCTACAAGCTCATAGTCTCGGTTCCACGCTATGAGCTTGTAGATCTGCTATTTTTGAATAGCCCTGCCAAAGTATAAAATAATGGTTAAGGTGGTTAAAATCTAAAATGACTTCCCGGTGCTTTCCCGGTCTTAATGTGTTAATGTGCATGGCTTGCGATGGGGGGAGGGGGAGGGGCAGGTATTCAGTCAACAGCTATGTATATAGATCTCTAGAGAATCTACAGAAATGATATACAATTAGACGCAGGGGTGAGACGCCTGTTTCTGATAACCAACTAAAGCACAGTAAAAAATATCTACTGTTCTTATAAAGGACGTGTAAGTGATATTTCTGTGTTAAATGCCTCTATATTCTGATAGAAATCATTGCTGAATGTGTGTGTGTGGGGGGTTCTCTCTTATACTGGATAACACTGGGCATCCTGACTTGAAAATGAGTTGTCTGCTTACTATAGAGCTGGAGAGACGGGGAAACCCCCCATGTTACTGAACAAACACTCTATTGCAAATGATTGCTATCAAAATAGCAATCATTCAGCTTTATCTTTTCCCACAAAAGAACAACAACAACTAAAATACTCTGAGAGTGTACAATGGACCCTTAAGGGTCCATTTGGTTAAACTTCTACACTCTTAAGAGTTACAATCATTACATAGCACACAGTTACATTGTACACTCTCTCTCTCTGATAACATTCGTATGATCTCGGTACAGAAGAAAGATTCAACAACGAAAACTAACTCACCAAAAAGTCAAGCAGAAACGCATGCAGTCTCTCTGTCTCTCTGTCTCTCTCTCTCTGTGTGTGTCAGCAGCAGTAGCTGCAGCAGCAGTATAAATGACAGCAGATGTACCTGGCTGTGTGCTACCTGTATTGTAACATCATATGGGTGGGGCCTAAACCCTCACTGATCTCACCACACTGACAATAACATCCTCCCCTCACTAGCCTGGCTGTTGTCATGCTAATGTGCCTCGTCTCACGGCGTGGGTCGGACAATGGGCTAGGGGTTGCCCAAGAGAAGGAAGACACTCGACACCCTTCGATGGGTTTCAGCCTCCGGCGATGATCCCAGAGTCACTCCGATCATCATCGCAGTGACTCTCCTGTAGAACCGGTTGGGTTTGATCGTGATGGTGAAGTCATAGTTCTGATGTCACCTCTTGTTTAGTCTGCCGGTGACATTGAGCGATGGCATTGACCCGAGAAAACAAGAGTGGCATTGTGGTAGAAGCATGGGCTGAATCGTGAATCACGCGTGTTTTAAACGTGTTTAAAGAGAGAGAGAGGAGTGGTTGAAGCGATGACTGTATGTCTATGAAAACACATGTGTGAAATGTATTTCAGCACAGTTTGTTTTGGTTTCACCAAAAGTTGTTTGTCTTTCAGTCGCCTGATCACAATTATTTCAGCTAATCACAATTATTTTGCATAACTATTAGAAATAGGGATGCACCGCTATTTGCCATTATCGGTCAACATCGGTATCGGCAAAAAAAAGAAGTTACCGGAGTTTTTGCTCTATGGTATTTGTGATATGAAATGTAAGCTTACCATAATCACAGTAAACATTATCATGTCATATTCAAGGGCTTTTTTTTTAAACTAACACCTGTCACTTTCAGTTCAGCACAGCTGAGGTGTGTGTGTCACTGTCCAGCTGACGCTCGTTGACACTCGTTAATGTTACTTGGGTCAAGGCAATTATGTTGTATTTCTGCAGAGTTATTTCTTATAATGAAGATGTATTTGTTTCCCTGGTACAAAAGGGAGAAATAATAACACCAAAAACGAAATAAACAAATATTGGTATCAGTATCGGCTAAATAGTTATTTTAAGTATCGTATCGGCCAAGAATTTCCATATCGGTGCGTCCCTAGTTAGAAACCTTTCCATTCATCTGTATATAAAAAGCTGGATGAATCTAGCCGGCCAACGAGGAACATGATTGGCTGTGGTTGTGGTGGATGACAAGAATATGGCCTGTTCTGGATAGAACATTATTTATTTTGATTATTGCTACTGCTCATTGTCATTCATTGTCAGTCATTTCTTAGTATATTTAAGTGTGTCCTATACCTGGCCTGCGCAATTTTTGTTTACGTGGTAAAAATCTAGTTTTCATTTATAAGTTCCAATGTTCAATGTAAAAGAGGCAAATAAATTATGAATCACAATCATCTGTGTGACAATTAATCATCAACTTAAATATCACGATCATGACAACCCTACCACACCTACCTCTAATGCAACATAATGTTTCAGGGTCATATCACATGAATTTCAGCTGATGACTAAGGAGAATTTAGCCTGGTAACCCCCCCCCCCACACACACACACACACACACACACACACACACACACACACACACACACACACACACACACACACACACACACACACACACACACACACACACACACACACACACACACACACACACACACACACACACACACACACACACACACACACACACACACACACACACACACACACACACACACACGCCGGGGTGAGACACCCGTTTCTGATAACCAACAAAAGCAGTAAAAATCTCCAGTGTTCTTTTAAAGGACGTGTAAGTGATATTTGACAAGTGACAGGGAAACCCCTGTTACTGAACAAACACTCTATTGTAATGATTGCTATCAGAATATAGGGCTTTATCTTTTCCCACAAAAAAACAACAACAACTAAAATACTCAGAGAGGGTACTAAATGGACCATTAAGGGTCCATTTGGTTAAACTTCTAACCACACCACACCGCATCAAAATATCTAATACCGTTTCCATTACACAAAAGTACCCCCTCTCAAATCCACAGGTATGATTAGCAGACTCCGGTCATTGGCACTCATTTGTAATGTAAACATAGGTGGAGGTCATTGCTTCTTGTCTAACAATGTAATGGTGAGTGGTCAACTGTCCTGTATAGAGTTCCAATGTTCCAAGTTCCAATGTTCAATGGAACCCCCAGCCCAAACCCACAGCCCAAGACAAGACAAGAGAATCAAGAATCAAGACTAGACTAGTCTCGTTTACCATAAGTAACACCCCCCTCCCTTTTGAAACTGGTTTTACTAAAGACCACCAAACAAATCTATCCAAAGATCAGAACTATGAGATCTAATCTGCATCTCCAGCTGCATGCATGTGACCGAGGAAAACAAGCAGGCTAAAATAATGACACGGATGTCACTGTCCGTGAAACGCCAAAGAGTTTGCGAATCCATTTCAGGGTCAGGGTTAGGTCACTTTTTCCCCCGACAGAAAGAAATGAACAGACAAAAATTAAGTCACCATGGTTCAGTAGCCATCGTGTGTGTGTGTGTGTGTGTGTGTGTGTGTGTGTGTGTGTGTGTGTGTGTGTGTGTTCCAGCCCACAGAACAAACATTCAGAGCTGGATATAGCTGTAATCAAGCTGAGGTTTAACCCATTCAATCCAGGAAAGCATCTGTGTCACTTTAGAAGTCTTAGGGCTATTCAAAAATAGCAGATATACAAGCTCATAGCGCAGCACCGAGTGGGAGGTCCTTGACATGAAAAAAGTTTGAGAACCACTGATATTACAGCAACATACGTTTTTGTTTTTTTAACTGTTAAGATTTAGAAGACAGGAGCAAAGATTTGAGTTACAAATGTTCGCTTTATATATATATATATAAGATTTGTAAAAACGTTCACGACACCCCCCCCTCCCCCCCCAAAAAAGTGCAGATCTACAAGCTTGTAGCGTGGCACTCTGTGCTGCGCTATGAGCTTGTAGATCTAGATGTAGATGTTCTATATTGTCTGAATCAACCTTGATTGCGTTCGTTTACGTGCTAAAAGAGTGACTTTGAGAGCTGTTTATTTAACCGTACAATGTAAGTCAATGAGGAGCATATTTTGAATTAGCAATTTCTAATCAATAGAGCAATTCTTTTTGATGTCTTGTCCACCTTTGGAGTGGCAAGGTAACTCCACAACCCAAACCTCTTCCAAAGTGGCCTTGCCCTTTAAGCATATTAAGTGGTTAAAAAGGAACAAACAGTCCTTGTGATAAGGTCCAAAGAGATAATGGCAACAATGAAAGTACAGCAGCCAACTAGGAATGGTTTTAGTGTTTTATCCTCAACCACATCAAACTGTGTCACAGTGAAACCGTGTCATACTGAAGCGAAACCAAACATGTGACCTGTGTGAACCACCTCGCCTACAGGACTATTCCAGAGCAACGTGTCTTTAACAGACCTAATACACATCAACATGTCTCTATTGTGTGAACTCTATGGTGCTACTTTGACCACTTAAACCCTGTAGACTATAAAAGGTATACTTTTTTAACACTCTACTTAAATTGGACCCTTAAGGGTCAGTTTGTACACTCAAGAGTAAAATTAACACTCAGATTTGACTGAGTAGACTGGCCTTGGCTACACGTACATGGATCTTTTTGTAAACGCACATTTTTGTGTGCGTTTGGGCCTTTCAGCCACACGCAAACGGTGTTTTTGGCCGCTAAAACGGATATTTTTGTAAACGGATAAATAAGTGAAGGTTTTCCAAAACATGCGTTTCAGTGGATCTGTGTGGACATGTAATCCGGAGATTTTGAGAAACAATGACGTCATCGCGCATTCGCACATGGTCATTATAATAATAAATAATAATACAATAATACATAAACACCGGACCGCTCATGGTCATTATAATAATAAATGAAGAGAGAGAGAGCAACAATTACAGTCTATGAAACAAGGCACGCTCATTTATGGCTAAATAATGTCATACTTAATAATAAGACAGTGGTGGGAAAAGTAGCTCATTCACTGTGTGACGAAAACCCTCTTTCTCTGCGGCAAGTAGAACACAAGGCGCGCACACAGATTGAATGTGGGGTCTGTCGTCCTAAAACACGATCGCCCCGGTGCCGAGAGTCCCTGCTTTATAGTGGTGTTCGATGTTTTTACATTGCCAACTCTCACATGTACATAAACGTTCAGATTTCAAATAAAGTGCTTACCCCTGAGCCACGGACGTTACAAGGCGATCCGGACCGCGATAAGTACCCGTATCTCCCGTATTGTTCAATAAAAAGCATTTTAATCCGATCGTCGGCCATTTTCTCCAAATTTTCTCCGATGCTTTCAACCATGCGACACCAATGGTTGGAAGGTGTATTGCACTCTGATACATTACCAAAATAAAAGAACAGAAAAAGAAAATGGCCGGCGATGGGATTAAAATGCTTTTTATTGAACAATACGGGAGATACGGGTACTTATCACGGTCCGGATTGCCTTGTAACATCCATGGCTCAGGGGTAAGCACTTTATATTTGAAATCTGAACGTTTATGTACATGTGAGAGTTGGCAATGTAAAAAAAAAAAAGTGAACCATGGCTGCTGTTTGCGCTGCAGCTGCGCCCTAATAATGTTGTTTTCGTTTATGTTCACGTATGCTGTTCACGTATGCTATTAAAATAATGCAGCTATTGCAGTATTGGGCCTTAACATGTGATTACAAATGTATTTGTATTTGGCCCCTCATATATATAATTATAAAATAAATGTAAATATAAAATCTGATTTAAATTTAAACATGCAGCTGATCGATGCGTTTCTGCGTCTACGTGTGGACAGGGATTTTTGTTTATCTTTGTCATGTGGCCAGGGATTCTTTTTAAAAACGGAGGACTAAAATATCCGTTTAGTAAAAGATCCATGTACGTGTAGCCAAGGCCTTAGATTCTCATTTGGCCACCGGTTGACCAGTGGGACATCATCTAACTGTCTGTATACTGTGGTGGTCTTCCCATTAACCCATTAAGACTGTGTCATTTTAAGATTTCTTGGGCTATTCAAAAATAGCAGATATATTGTAGATCTGCTATTTTTGGAAAATCTTGGAAAATGTTTGCAAATCTTTGAATATATATATTTTTTAAAGCAAAATTTTAACTAAAATCTTTGCTTCTGTGGGATTCTTCGTCTTCTAAATCCTAACAGTTTAAAATATAATATCAGTGGTTCTCAAACTGTTTCATGTCAGGGACCACCCAAAATTATATGTATTTGGCCGTGGACCCTCATCTCAAAATATGTTGTTCCAGGGAACCCCAGAAGCAAAGATTTGAGTTAAAAATGTTATATATTCAAATATTTGCACAAATTGTCACGATTTTTCTAAAAATAGCAGATCTACAAGCTTGTATATCTGCTATTTTTTGAATAGCCAAATAAATCTAAAAAATGACACAGATGAGTTCCCGGTCTAAATGGATTAAGAGCTATACGGACCATTTCAGCACTCCGTCAGAGTCTCATAAATAATTCCATTCAGAGCAGATCTTTTTCCACACTCAGTTTTCCCCTCTCTCTCTCTCAGCGCTGCATGCCGACTGAAATCAGCGAAAGGAAAAGTCTCTCATATGACCGGCAGGCCGCCCATGGCACATTTATTTAGGTCACTCTGCAGCAACAGTACAGTGGCTCTGCTGCAGAGTTTCACCAAAACCTTCTCAGCTCAAAACCCCAAAAGTGAAATATTTTGTGTCTTCCAAACACACAAAAAAATAACTTGTAGATCGGCTATTTTCACTATTTGTTTAAATTGGGCTTAAAGGAGTAGTTTTTGTTGCATTCCTAAACCAATAATTTAATGTATCAAATTATTAGCTTAGGAACGCGAATGCGAATTCCAGGCTTCATGGGGTGTGTAATTGATGGAAAATAAGTAATTTTTAAACTTTTTTACTACTCCTTAAAATAAGTGGTTGTTGTTTTTTTTTGTTTGGCCGCGGACCCCCATCAGAAAACATATTGTGCCATGGGCCCCATAAAAGATGTATATTTTAAAGTAAAAAGTGAAAGTAGTTAAAAGGTAGGATAAGTGATTTACTGTGATTCAAATAAGTGTTAAATAGCTCTATATGCTAATAGTACTCATTGATATAGAGTGTTTGTTCAGTAAAAGGAGTCTCCCATGTCTCTCCAGCTCTTTATTAAACAGAAAATGCATTTTCAGTGCTCTCTCCTGATTGGCTTAAATGTTGTCACCTACCTGAAAATGTATAAATATTCTGTTTACTAAAGAGCTGGAGAGACCCCTGTGACCTAACAGACGCTCTGTAGCAATGATTACTATCAGAATATAGTACTTTAACCTTTTAACAAAAAACAAATTTACCAAAAAATATCACTTAGGGACAGGTCGATTTTTAAAAAAGGGTACCCCTGGAGAAAATGTATGTGCCCTGATCTAAAATGCCATGACCCTCCCTTTGACTAAAATCAATGACCCTCCCCAAGTGATAAAAAAAAAAAACCTCCCCGCCTATAGGAGTGTCACGATATATAGACCCCTTAACAGACGACGTCATACTGGCTGCGTGCAGCCAGTATGCGCGCAACGAAACCCATTATATCAGGTCTCGTTAGGACGCGTCTCACTAGCCAACACACACAAGAGGGGGTTGGGGTGTGCTGAAACCAGTGCACCCCGAAACAGGTTGGGAATTGATTGCGTGAAACAATCACCTGTGCGTCCAGGCTCAATGTTAGTAAACAAATAATTGGTCTATTGTCCCACGATATAGCCTTTCGTGGTATTAAAATGTGACGATAGGTATTGTCAAGATGTCATACTGTATCGTAATATTTTTCTTTTCTTTATTTTTTTTGCCGGTGAAAGTAATAGGAGTTCTTACTGTATGGTGTATGATACAAAATGTAAAGCTTATCATAATCACAGTAATTATTAATCATGTCTTCCATCATATTCAAGATATTTTGGAGAGAAATGAAAGTCCAGTCACTTTCAGTTTAAAGCACTGCAGAGGGGAGGCGTTGTGTGTCAGCTGATGCTCGTTGACGCTCATTAATGTGACATACGTCAAAGCAGTTATGCCAGTCTGCACTCTCAAACAGGCCTACATCTAATATAAGATTGTTTACATGGTAGCTGTTGGAAATAACTAGGCTGCACTTGGTTCGTAAAGTCCAGATGACAAAAAATTATAGTTATACAGTGTTATATTATATTATATTAGTGTCTATCTGTCCTCTGAAACAATGGGTTTATATTTAGTGAGAACTTCACTTCTCCCTTAAGCTTGCACAAATGTATTTATTGGTGTGTACAAAGCACTTTGTAATTGTTTTTTAAAGTGCTTTATAATTGTTATGTTAAACTAAAGATGATACGTGAACTTTGGGGGGGTGGGAGGGGTAACATACATTCACTGTTTTTTGTATGCCTTTTATTACTGACCTGTATGTAAAAATATAAAATAAAAAAACCTTGAACAAAAAAAAAAAACTAAAGATGATGGTCAATGTTGATGATACATGAGAAAAGAACATTAATAATGTATCATATCGATATCATATGCCCAACACCATGTATGTATCGTGAAATTAGTGTTATCTTGACACCCCTAACCCTCCCCATCAAATACAACAACATAATATGTTCGATGTTTTGCATTCCACATTGATTAGAACATTAATGTAGTCAGTCTTGCTAAATGCACAGTGTAGTGGTAGCAGAATGGACAGTGTTCTAAACGTACATGTGGGAAACCCATTAAATCCCATAATTATTAACTACGGTGACCAGTGGCGTTCCCAGAAATTACATTTAGGGTAGGCGAGATTCTTTTCTCTACCTACCACTCGGAGCCCCTTTTATGCCAGGTGAGTACAGGTGATGGCCCAGACCCCCACACCTGGCACTCCTGGCACCCCATGAAGATAAAGGCAAACATTTGCATCACTATAGGCGACGTCGTTCTGCTGAATGGAAACTTGTAAGCTGTACAGTAGTGATTGGCCGTGAGGTCCGACGGCCACTATTCTCTTTGGATTTTTTAATTTTCACTGCCTGTTTTTCGGTCTTTTACTTTTTTTTCTAGGCGAGGCTAGATTTTAGTTGGGCAGGCGGCCGCCTGCCCTGCCTCTATGGTGGGTACGCCACTGACGGTGACTACACTGTTGCCTACATCATGGGTTTTCAACTGGTGGTCCGTGGAGGTATTGCATGTGGTCCCTGACCATGCTTAGTATGTAGGAAAGTGAAGATTTGTCATTTCATTTTATCGATGGTGGATACTGTTAATGTGTGTGACAACAGAAAGGAAATTCAACTCAAGGATGACAGTTTTACAGGCACACAGCGCAAAGTATTTAAGGGAGGTTTCAGTACATCAAGGTAAATACAGGCTTTTATTTGGACATCCGACTCTGAGTCAGACATCCGACTTCCAAGTAACTGACAACATTGATGCGTCATCATACATCAAATAAAAGCCTGTATTTACCTTGATGTACTAAAACCTCCCTTAAATACTTCCACAGAAATGGGAGTTTGAAACTGTACCGTTTGACCACTGTTCTGCTGTACTAAAAATGTATATAAAAAATTGACTATTTTATTAATTCAAAATTGCATGACCCTCCCTTGGATTCAAAGTAAAATTAGCTGACCCTCCCTTGTACTAAAATTAGAAAGGCATAACCATCCCCTATTATCCAGGACCCCCTTCTGTAAATTTCGACTGGTCCCTTACCCTACCTAAGTGTCTGTGGGTATTCATTTTTTTAAATAAAAAACAGAGCTTGTGACTAAATAATAACTTCCATTGGAACACAGGTTTTTTTATTCCATTTCCTGACAAGTAACAGCTTTGGACATACTTAGGTTTCCACCTGAACACTGATGAGATCTAATTTGGGGGTCCTTGGACCATGAAAGCGTTTCAGAGCCTGCTGGCCCACAGTAACCTCTGGGGGGGGTGGTTCCCCGGTGGCATCCTGGGTATGGGGCCGGAGGGAGGGGGAGGGGTGGGTTCACCGGGGGAGGGGTGATGAAACACTTCCTCTCTGTCCCCCCAGACATGGTCAGATGCTTCGCCCACGCCACCAAGCCTCCATTAACCCTTTAAGACCGGGAACGCATCTGTGTAACCACTTTAACCATTATTGTTAACCAACACTTTGGGCTATTCAAAAATAGCAGATACACAAGCTCATGAGCTATGAGCTTGTAGATCTGCTGTCTAAAAGAAATCTTGAACATATCAATAGTTGAATATATAACTATATTTTTAAAGCGAACATTTTTAACTCAGATCTTTGCTTCTGGGGGTCCCTGGAACAACATATTTTGAGATGGGGGTCGGCGGCCAAATACATATCATTTTAGGGGTCCTTGACATGAAAAAGTTTGAGAACCACTGATATAGCAACTTAAGTTTTTCAGAAAATTTGATAGGATTTAGAAGACTTTTTTTTTTGTTAAAAATGTTCGCTTTAAAAATGTATATTCAAAATTTTAGAAGCAAGGCTAGAAGCACTCGGTGCCGCGCTATGTATGACCTTGTATATCTGCAATTTTGAATAGCCAAAGGAATCCAAAAATGACACACAGATGCGTCCCGGTCCCGGTCTTAAAGGGTTAATAAACACAAAAGCCACCAGCGAGCCTCCAGGAGAAAGAAAGGCCCCTGTTGTGACAGCTGGCCCCCGAGGCTAGGGGCCACATGTATGTAAATATGCATGTATGTATGTATGTATGTATGTATGCCTGCTCTCATCATAATGGACCCTACTGTTGCCCCGGACAAAACCTCTACCAACTGACAGCCTTCAGGGATGCAGAGGAAACCACACAGAAAGCCACGTGACACCTACAGTATGAGAGTACAGTAATGATTAAGGTCTGCAAGCTCTCAACGCACTGCACTGAGAGCTTGCATATCGGATTGTTTTTAGGCGGCTGTAACCTAAGGCATCGATTTAGTCCCGACTCGGCGGCGGGAGGCGTTGGAAAGCGTTTGCTGCCGACAACTTGTTGTCGGATAGCGTTGTTACGTTGGTAAAGGTTTGGTGCGTGCCGGGTTCGGTGTTGCCAGATTCTGTGAGTGAAACAAGCGTCCAAGGTCTATGAAAACAAGCCCAAAAGAAGCGACCAGTCTCACCACTTGAGCCCTATTGTATCAGCTATTTTCAAAAATAATCTTGAAAGCAAGCCCAATGAGCAACTACACTTCAGAAACAAGCCCAAACAAAAGCCACCAGCAACTATGGATATTTACAAGCGACTTTACAGAAAGGCACTTGTTCTTGTTTCCTCAACAGACCTGGCGTGTCGACGGCTCTGGCTTGAGGCACGCAAAGCCGTGCCCTGAGCTGCCCTGCCAGGCTAGCGATGTGCCCACGGCGAGCAGACGCTCGACGGCGGACGCGCACCTCAACGAGCGTGCCATCCGTGTTAGCAGCCACGGTGTGGCTAAACACAATTGTTTTATCACGTAACCTCTTAACCCCTCAGAGCGCCGGTCTCCGCCAGGCCGGGTTGTCTACCCAGGGCCCGCAAATGTTGGAGGGAAGACAATTAATGGTATGTGGGAAATCTGACTGATATATCTTGATCACATGACTTCAGAGATAAATATGTACCGATTTGTGAGTTTTGGACAAAAGTTGTAGGGGTTGTTGTAGCAAAGTGTGTTTTGAAGAAAACGCAAAAGGATGTAAAATCTAGTTGGCAGAAATGGCCAACTAGGTTGGCTATATGTGGAAGTTGTGTCATGATCCAAGGAATCCAGGGAACAAAAGATTTTGATTGCGCGGTCTACGGTTCAACAGTTATAGGCCAAAAAGGTGAAGCGGGCTGTTATATCGCCACCATGAGGACAGTTTGAAAACCTTGGGGTGGAGGTTCTCCCTTGGCCTACTGGGAGTAGATTTCACGCCAAGATTAGCTGTTCACAGACACACGCACACGCACACACACACACACACACACACACACACACACACACACACACACACACACACACACACAGGGGTCAGGGGCGAAAAACATAAGACAAGTTCTTACCTTGCGTCGCTTCCCGACTGTGCGACAGCCTGACACTCCTCCTCCTGCTGTGAATATTCTGCAGACTTTCTGCCCGGTGCCGGAGCCTTCTGCTAAAAGAAGAGCACACAAAGACAAACGCATGTCCCCTTTAAAAAAAAAACTAACACAAACAACAACAAACACACAAAACAATGCAGAGAGACAAAGCTTCTAGTTCTCACAGGTGTCAAAGGCTCCTGTGTCAAACTCAAAGACTTGCGAGGCTTGGAGTTTGTGCTTGTTTGGTTTCTAACGAGACAAAACAAAAAGTGAGGGTGTGCCTCTACCGCCAAACCTGGATTAATATTTGACTTGGCTTTCCGTCGCGCCTTTCTCTTAGTCACCTCAGTGAGCAGAGCTTGTCTAAACAAAGGATTATACATTTCATAATATGGTGCACGTTGATAAAGTCACGGTGCGCTGACGAGGGCAAAGCTCACTGTTGTTGTAGTCTAAACAACGTGAAAATGGGAGCCACAGTTAAAGGGATAGTTCACCCCCCAAATAACTTTTTTTCTATCCAAGAGTCCCTTTTGTGTCCCCTAACGGAACCGCTGCCGGTCATCAAATTATTAATTATTGTCTTAGGAATGCGATAAAAAAAATAATAAAAATCCATGAATTCAAGTCTCCATGGGGGGACTAATGGATAGAAAAAAAATATTTTGGGGGTGAACTATCCCTTTAAAAAGATGAACGTATAGTTGCAGAGGTAGAGGTAAAGACCTCACCTGTCTGTAGAAGTCTGCTGAGGGCGAGGAGCGTGACCTCTCGTGGTGGAAACAGCTGGGTTTGGTCACTTCCTCCCCCGGCCCCGGGTCCAGGATGTTGTCGGCAGAGTGGTAGCGCCCCCCGGAGGCCCGGGTGGTCTCGCCGGCCTTCTTCTGGACGTTCCACCTGGCCTCGTACTCGGCGAAGGTGCCCAGCCTCTGCTGCTCCAGGAGCGTTGTTGTCTGTGTGCCGCCGTGAAGCACCGAGTGAAGCGCCGACTGGTCCTCCGTGACTCCGTACTCAACGGCTCGGCACTGGATCCCTTTCGCCGACGCCGGGCCCTCCGGTTGGCCCGTGGAGCCCAGGAGGACTGTGCTGTTGGCCTCCTTGGGGTCCTCGTAATAGTATTGCATCGGAGGAGGAGGTTTGGGAAAGGCTGGTTTACCTGTAGGGGTGCAATAGTTAATCCAACTATTCAGTTTAATGTATTATAAAAAAAATATCGATTTGAATAAAATAAGTGATTTTCAAAAATAGATCTACAACAATAATTGCTTAAGCCCCGCCCCCTCTGTGTTCCTATTGGCTGGACATTAAACAGCCATAACTATAGTTCCCAACATGCTGAACTTCCGAAACTTGGTAGGTGCACTTATACGGCCAATAGGGACAAGCTGTAATTACTTAAGCCCCGCCCCCTCCGTGTTCCTGTTGAGCAGCCTTGAAATGAATGGACAGGGATTTGACGTTGTTCCTCTAGTTCAAATAGCTTAATGAAATTAACTCATCAAAGGCACTTCACACTGGGTGTGATTTTTAGATCAATCGCTATTATTGCAAAGAAAAACAACTGCTAGTTTCAGCCTATATTTACCTGCAACCTCAAAGTGCTTCCGCTGGTTGTTTTCAGAGGGCGTCGCCTCTTCCGTCGTTCCCACCTCGTGGATCTTGTCCGGCTCGGAGAAAGACCGCGCCTTCTTTTCCGCCGGGAAGCGCTTCCGACCTCCGATCCGCGTGACAGGAGGAGGAGGTCCCGCCTTCCCCCCCGCCAGAGACTCGGACACGGTCGGCAGAGAGCCCAGGTCTTTACGCAGCGCCGCCGCCGCCGAGTAGGCGGGGGGAGGCGCGGAGGAGGACTCCGAGGAGGGGTGCTCCAGCAGGACGGGCTCCAGGTCGCGCCTCCTGAAGGAGGTGGCTTTGAGCACGCGGGCCTGGGCCTCCTTCAGGTTGTCCTTGTACGAGGTGGGGGCCGAGCCTCCTTTGGACTTCCAGACGTCGTCGTCGTCATCGTTCCCCTCGGGGTCCGCCGCTCCCTCGGCGCCGGTGAGCGCGGCGGCGCTCATGCTCTTCTGCAGCTTGGCTCTCCTCATCTGGATCTCGTTCCTCAGCGTGGTGGCGAAGCGCTCCGCTCGCCGGACCTGCTTGCCGCCTTCGAGGGACTCGACCGCGTCCCGGTCGGCGGCGGTCTCGGCCGACAGGGAGTGCAGCATGGGCGTGGTCCTGGGGCAGATCTGGGCGGCGCCGCCATCTTGTTTGGGACGTCTGACCTCCTGTGGTAACTCTCGTTGTTGTTGTTGCAGCGTAGCGGGCAGAGACCGCCTCTGTTCGGGCTGTTTGCTCACGTACGGCAGGTTCTCTGCGTTCTGGGAATGAAGCCGCCTCTGTCCTCCTCCTCTGTCGTCTGAAGCGGGTTTAGCTAGCAAGGTCTCCGGCATGGCGGCGGGCGAGGCCGCCACGGGCGTCTGTTTATGGCACAGGCCGTCTTCCTGCTTGCCGTATCCGTTGGTGTTCTTGATGTGCTGTTGCAGCTGCTGTGGAGGCAGTTGATATTTTGCTTTGTTGACCGTCTGGGGGTCGTTTGACACCTGTGTCAGCTCCATTCCCGCGGCGCCTTTCTTGTCCTCCGTCATTTTCCCCAACAGCGGGTGCCCGCCCGGCTGGCGTGCCGTGACGCAGTAGTATCTGTGTGCGGCGCTGTCAGGGTTTTGGTTGATGACGGCTGGCGTGGACGAGGCCACGGCGGTGGGATTGGAGGAGTTCCTTGCCTGGTGGTTGTTGTGGCCGTAGAGCTGGCCCGTGGAGCAGGCGGCCGTGGGCAGCTCCTGCATGCTGCTGTAGTAGCCGCTTATGTTCTGCGTCGGCTTGGCTACCGACACGGTCTTGGTCTGGGAATACAAAGTGCTTTTGTCGCCGCTAGTGTAGTGCCACTGGCTGTACGGCTGCGAGGGCTGGCCGCCGAGCCGAACGTCACTGCTGGACAGGGAGTACTGTCTGTTGGAACCAAACTGGTTCTGATTATAGCTCTCGGGCGTAAAGTAAAACTGATCCGTGTCGCCTTTGGGCGGCGGCTGTACGTGGCTACGTCGGCTTTCGGCGGCGGTGCGTTTGGCGTTGTCGGCAGGCTCCGTTCTTTTTTCCGGCGCCTTCTCGTGGGCTTTAGTAGGGTAGACGACGACGTGCGTCGTTTCGGGGCTCTCGGGGTAGGCTATGACCAGCCCCCTCTCGTGGACCACCTTGGTCGCGGCGAAGCTGTCGCTGCGTACCGGCGGCAGCGGAGGGGGAGGCGAAGGCGAAGAAGTGGCTTTCTTCCTCTCGGGGACGTGCCACACGGGTCCACAGCTGGCCCTGCTGCTGGAGCTGGAATGGCGCGAGCCGGCCTGCGGGCTGTCGGCGCGCAGTGGGCTATCTCTGCCCCCCGCGCCTCCTCCTCCTCCTCCCGCCACGTGCAAGTACCCGGGTCTGTCGTCCTGCTGCTTGGCGCCCTCGCTCAGGCTGTGTTGTCGGGCTCCTCCTCCGCCGCCGTGCTTGGCGACGCCCCCCTGCTGCCCCGCCGCCGAGTCCCACTGGCTGACCTTGTAGAGCATGTTCTCCGTGGAGGCGGCGTTGCTCTTGGACAGCGTGTAGTCGGGCGTGCCGGAGCTGGTGGAGAAGGAGCTGTACGCCGAGTCTCGTTTGCCGCCCCCTCCTCCCGGGTCCAGGTGCTCCTGGCTGTTGTTGTGGGACTTGGTGGGGGGGTACGGGTGGTGGGGGGACACGTGCTCTAGGCTGTCCATGCTGCCCAGGGAGCTGAACTGGTCCGAGACGCGCCGCAGGTTGGTCTGCTCCCATCCAGAGGAGAGGTCAGTGGACGACGAACTGGTGGGGTCAGAGGTCAGAGGAAAGAGAGAGACACGCCTACAGTTAGTGTGTATGAAGACGTAAAGACAGATCATCTTAACCACATGAACCCCAGAGTCCCTATTCTGGACACGTCATAATAGTCGCGAAATTTTGGAAATTGTTTTTGAACTGCTAAAAACACCAACATTTCCATAATACTGAGGGCTGTGATGTTAGGAGTGGGGGTAGCGTTTACCTTTTGACCAAACCACTCCACAAATACAGGGATACTTGTATATTATCAATATGCATTTGCCCCATTAAGACCTGAAGCCGATTCTACAAATGTCTTCTAAATCCCGACGCTTTTCTGAAAAATGTATGTTTCTATATCAGTGGTTCTCAAACCTTTTCATGTCAAGGACCCCAAAAATTATATGTATTTGGTTGCCGACCCACATCTCAAAATATGTTGTTCCAGGGACCCCCCAGAAGCAAATATTTGAGTTAAAAATGTTTGCTTTAAAAATATATATTCAAAGATTTGCACACATTTTCATGATTTTTCAAAAATAGCAGATGTACAAGCTCATAGCGCGGCACTCGGTGCCGCGCTATGAGCTTGTATATCTGCTATTTTTGAATAGCCAAAAGGTTAAAATAATGCTTTTTAGCTCAAATTAAAAAATGACACAGATGCGTTCCAGGTCTTAATGGGCTAATTTGATATTTAACAGTAGAGAGGCTTCCAGAGCATAAACTGTATAGCTTGTTTTGAACGCTATAGCCATCATGTACATTTACAGGCCAATATTATACCAAGTACAGTCTATACAGTATGTACTAACTAACTAACAACTTCCTCCACTCATCATTTCATTACTGTAATATCCGTGATGCTACCTACAATTTAGGCATTTAGCAGACGCTCTTAATCCAGAGCGACTTACAGTAAGCAAGGACAACACAAGATAATACATCAAATGCAAACCTATAATCAGCCTGTACATTGAAACTATACACACTATGGTCAACAATGACCTGGCATCTGTCTACATAACATGCTATCTAAGCTACATTTTAGCCTTTGCATAAGCCTGCACCTGTACAGGTACAAATTATTTCCATATAATTATTTTAGAAAGCAACTGATAGTTGTCTAGATATTCTGAAGCATGTAAATAAATATCTGACGTTGGCCCTTTTAGCGCTTTGAGAGTGTACAAATGTAACCAACTGGACCCATTAAACACGTTACAAATGGATAAATTACACTGAGGATTTTAACCCCTTAAGGCCGGGAACGCACCAGGAACGTGTGACATTTTAGATTTCTTTGGCTATTCAAAAATAGCAGATATACAAGCTCATGTGCCGTGCTATGAGCTTGTAGATCTGCTATTTTTGAAAAATCTTGAAAATGTGTGCAAATCTTTGAATATATATGTTTTAAAGCAAACATTTTTAACTCCGATCTGTGCTTCTGGGGGGCCCTGGAACAAAATATTTTGAGATGGGGTCCGTGGCCAAATACATATCATTTTGGGGGTCCTTGACATGGAAACCACAGATATAGCAACTTATGTTTTTTCAAAAAACTGTTAGGATATAGAAGACTTGTAGAATATATATTCAAAGATTTTCACGATTTAAAATAAGCAGAATAAGCATAAATAGCAGATCTACAAGCTCATAGCGCGGCACTCGGTGCCGCGCGATGAGCTTGTAGATCTGCTATTTTTGAATAGCCAAAAGAAATCTAAAGTGACACAGATGCGTTCCCAGATCTAATGGGTTAATGTGTAGGAAGATTATATTTTAGTGAAATCTCTCTCTTTGGATTTGACTTCATACCGTTGCTATTCCGCAAAAAGCGATCCGTATCAACGGCAACGTTTCTGCACATAATATAATGAGGAATAACACGTTCATAATGGGAGCAGAAGATTCACTGTCACATCAACAGACAACGGAATGTGATGATGACATCAAAAGATTGTATTTTCCACCATCTTGCAGGCTCATTGCAACAAAAAAAATAACTCCAAACACAGAAAAATACGTAGGAAACTTTCACAGAACGCCTGCGTTGCCAGAACGACACAGTCTGTCAAACACTAACAGTTGGACTTCTAGAAGGCAAAATCAGTGGTGGAATAAGTACTCAAATTTTGGACTTAAACCATTAAAACCGGGAACGCATCTGTGTAACCCACTTTAACCATCGTTTTATACTTTGGCTATTAAAAAATAGCAGATATACAAGCTCATAGCGCGGCACCGAGTGCCGCGCTATGAGCTTGTAGATCTGCTATTTTTGAAAAATCGTGAATATCTGTGCAAATCTTTGAATATATATATATATTTTAAAGGGAACATTTTTAACTCAAATCTTTGCTTCTGGGGGTCCCTGGAACAACATATATTGAGATGGGGTCCACGGCCAAATACATATAATTTTGGGTGGTCCTTGACATGAAAAAGTTTCACAACCACTGATATTATACCAGCATAAGTTTGAATAGAAATGTGTAGAATCCCCTAAAAGCAAAGATTTGAGTTAAAAATGTTCGCTTAAAAAAAAAAAAAGAAGGGAAAAAAAGCTTGTAGCGTGGCCCTCTGTGAGCTTGTAGATCTGCTATTTTTGAACAGCCAAAGAAACCAAAATATTCCACAGATTATTTCCCGGTCTAAATGGGTTGAGTAAAAGTAACAAAAATGCTTTGTTAGCATGAAAATATACTTAAAGCGGCATAAGTAAAAGCACTCATTTGCAGTCATATTATACACACAGAATGGACATTTCAGAATCATATATCATGTCGTCGGACTATAATTATTAAACATGAACCACTTTGGGGTTTTAACCACTATTTTATACTGTGGGGATTTGAAAATCTATCTACCTATCTACAAGCTCACAAAGCGGTGTCAGCTTGCAGATCTGCTATTTTCACTACTTTTGTGTGGCACTCCTGTATATGTGGAAGTAGGGCATTCATTTATGAAAAAAATAGAGAAACTTGGAGATCAGAGGTTTTCCACGCCGACAGAATGACAGAGGCCAACCTTTCCAGTGGTGGAAAGTAACTAAATATTTCCAATTTTCTATGCTTTTACTTCTACTCCACTACATCTCAGAGGCAAATATTATACTTTTACTCCACTACAATTATTTGAAAACTTGAGTTACTAGTTACTTTGTAGATTTTGATTATTATTACATAACACACTAACCACTTCAGCCATATCAGCCATTTGAAAATAGCCGATCTACAAGCTCACAATACGTCGCAATGCGATCTATTTAAAAAAAAAAACGAAAACTTGTGAAATGGGACATTCTGCACAATAAGTACTTTTACTTATGGTACTTCAAGTACATTTTGATGCCGATACTTTTGCACTTTTACTCGAGTACATTTTGAATTCCGGACATTTTCCTTGTAACAGAGTATTTCTATATTGCAGTATTGATACTTTTACTTAAGTAAAAACATTGTAGTACTTTTTCCACCACAGAACATTTCATGGCTGCAGGCACAGCCTTACCTTGCGTCATATCTGGTGTGCCACACTTGTGCGGGTGGAGACTGGGTTTTGGCCGTGGTCTCCGGTTGGCTCTCGTTGAACTTGGTGGCGTGCCAGGAGTGAGGCCTGCTGATGGGTTCACTCCTCCTGGAGGAGGAGGAGAGAGAGAGAGAGAGAGAGAGAGAGAAGCCACAGAACACAGCTGGATGAGAGACGGAGAGACAGCGGGCCCTTGTGGAGAAACCATGGCAATGTGCTATTGCAGTGGTTCTCAAACCTTCTCATTTCAAGGACTCCCATAACTCTGAGAGTGTACAAATGGAACCAGTTCCATTTGTACACTCTCAGAGTTACAGACCTGTAAGGGTCCATTTAGAACCAGTGTTGATTTTGACAGCAAATGTTGGTTTAGTTTTAGTCATAGTCCTTTGAATACAATTCCATTTAGTTTTAGTCATATTTTCGTCATCTGAAATGTTAGTTTTTGTCTAGTTTTAGTCGACTAAATATCATAAGATTTTAGTCGACTAAATCTACAGTTGATTTAGTCGACTAAAATGTATCTTGGCGGTGCCTTGATGGCGTCGTAATGGCTGATTTTACATTTGGTTGCATGCTGAAAATAGCCGATCTACAAGCTCACAACGCGTCACAGCGCGACACGTTGTAAGCTTGCAGATTTGCTATTTTCAGAGCGCAACACCTGAACATAAAATGACTTGTCTTTTAGTTCTACTGGATCTCTTCTCCACTAGTCCCTCACTAACATTTTAGTCTAGTTTTTATTTGTTGACAAAACTGTCAATATATTTAGTCATAGTTTTAGTCATCGTAGCTTAGTTTTTATTTAGTTTTTATTTAGTTTTCGTCAGTGAAGAAAGGTAGTCGACCAACATTTTTCGTCATAGTTTTAGTCGACGAAATCAACACTGCTCTGCACACCAATATACTACATGAGAGAATTACAGGTGGTGACTGTGAGTCATATTTTATTTGTAAAAACAAACGTGTATTGTAAAAAGGTACACACTCTATTGTGATAGTAATCATTGCTATATATAGAGTCTCTCCATCTCTTTAGTAAAACTGCAAATAAATGTTTCGGGTTGGGATAACAGTTTTACCCAATCGGGAGAGAGAACTTATACAGGATACAGGTTAAACAGGAAGTGAAATAGGAAGTGATGAAATGACACACACAATTGGACCTGGAACACTATGAAATGTAAGAACTAGTATGGCAACTCCACCGTTCTAAAATAAAAGTAGTTCCATCTAAAATGTTTTCAGGTTTACTACACAATAATCCCACCGGAACAATTTATTTATGTACAGTTGACATCTTGAGACGTACCCTCTAAAGCGGCTCTTTCTGAAATGCATGGCAGGAGAGAGTACAAAATATAAAATAAAACAACACACAAATAACATATCATTTCTTTGTTAAATGATTAGGGATGCATCAATTGTCGTACATCATAATCGGCCGATGTTCGGCTCAGTGCATCAGCAAATAAGATGACATTCACTGATGCTAGTGGCCGAACGTTTCATAAATCTACCTATATGATTTAATTTGTGCTCATTAAAACATAGTGTGATGAAGGCTGAAAGTTTTAAAACGGTATATATATTTAATAATTAAGATTTCGTTATTTCACTGGCCCCAAAGTGGCAACGAATAACAACTAAAACACAAGCACAAACACATTGGTATATCAGCATCAGCTTTCGGCAAAATTGATTTTTTAAACATTGGTATTGACTCGGAATTTCCCAACTGGTGCATCCCTGTAAATTACATCAAATGTACTGTGAGGTCTGATGTCACTGCTGACATGTCATGGACCAACAGTGTAGCCACTACTGCATGCTGGTAGAGTTAAGCACAGCTTTCATCTAATGCCATGGTTCTCAAAGTATAGGTCTATAACTCTGAGAGTGCACAGATGGAACCAAATGGACCCGTTACACTCTCAGAGTTACGGGGGTCCTTGAAATGAACAAGGCTTGAGAACCACATGTTCTAATGACAATGACGCCAAACACACGGAGGTGAGGAGAAGCTGATGAACCTTGGAATACAGAGGGAACGTTACTATGAGATGATATGAACAGGTCTTAGGAGAATGGTGAGAACACGGAACATGGGGTGAAACCTGGGAGGGGGGGAGGAGAGGAGAAAGGCTTCTAGCGGCGACTACTAACAGAAACCATACCTCATGGAACTTCGCAAAATCTTCGTGAGAAAGCTCCTGGCCACATGTACGTCACTCTCTGAGGGCATTTTCTGAGCTACAATATCCACCATGTTCATATGCCTGGGCAACAAGGAGGGGGAGGAATACACAATCATACTTGTTGAGAACTTCACTTGGATAATAGGAGAAGAAGGGCACAAATATTGCAACGAATATTGTAGGCATGATGACATGAATGGATGTTTATCGGTGGTACTTGTCAAGATAAAAAAAAAACATTCTGTAGAGGGAGTGGGGGGGCAGGTAAGCCTCTCAAAATCACAACGGAAACCTCAAAACTACTCTTCACACACAACTCAAGTTCAACTGTCGCTTTATCAATCTGTGATTTCATAAAAAAGAACAGCTATGTGCATCCTCGCAAATGTATGGAGCTCTTGCCCCCTCTCCTGGCCACACCAGTGAACCACACTCACACACTGTTGCTTTTCTTCTCATGAGTCAGCTTTGAATTTTTGACACAGTGTTGAGACCAGAAAACAGAACCCAGAAATCTGTGTGTTTCTTTTTAACCCATTTAGGCCAGGAAAGCATCTGTCATTTTAGATTTTAACCACTTTAACCATTATTTTAAACTTTGCCTATTCAAAAATAGCAGATCTATAAGCTGCTATCTTTGAAACATCTTGAAAATTTGTGCAAGTCTTTGAATATATATATATATATTTAAAGCGAACATTTGTAACTCAAATCTTTGCTTCTGGGGGTCCCTGGAACAACATATTTTGAGATGGGGGTCTTGCGGCCAAATACATATCATTTTGGGTGGTCCTTGACATGAAAAAGTTTGAGAACCACTGATATTATTATTAGCAACATAAGTACAAGAAAAAAAACTGTTAGGATTTAGAAGACGTTTGTATAATCCCCCAGAAGCAAAGATTTGAGTTAAAAATTTATATATATATTCAAAGATTTGCACACATTTTCAAGATCTTTCAAAAATAGCAGATATACAAGCTCATAGCGCGGCACTCGGTGCCGCGCTATGAGCTTGTAGATCTGCTATTTTTGAATAGCCCCAAAGACATAAAAAAATGACACAGATGCGTCCCCCCGGTTTGAATGAGTTAAAAGTCACTCAACAGGACGGAGCCGTCCTCCTCACGACCACAAACAGGACATAGCTGGGGGGGGGGGGGGGGGGTGAGGTGAGTTGAGGCTGGATAGGGGGGGCTCAGATGATGCCATATGGCCGTAATGGGAGGGAGGGAGGGGGGCCACGGACCCAGCGAGGGGTGGTGGTAGCGTAGGGGGGCTTAAAGAGGACAGAGAATCTCTTTACAAAACCCAGGATCAGACTCCAAGCTGTCGTCTGCCCTTCAGACAGATAGAGATCACAGCCTAACAGGGTCTTGATCACATTCAGAACGCTAATGGACAGCGCTAGCATGAATTGTAGAAAGAGGTGACACCGAATAATGGTAACAGGGCTATAGCAGATCTACAAGCTTGTAGATTTGGCTATTTTTTTGCCACTCGACACCATCATACGGGCAGTGGTAGGTTAAAAGGGCCACTTCACCCATTTTCCAACTTCGTATAATTGGTCCTCACAAATGTTCAGTGGGTGGAAGAAGTACTCAGATATTTTACTTAAGTAAAAGCAGCAATACCACAATATAAAAAGACTCTGTTGCAAGTAAAAGGCCTGTGTTCAAAATGTTACTTGAGTAAAGTACAAAAGTATTGGCATGAACATATACTTAAAGTACCAAAAGTAAAGGTGCTAATATTTTGAAAATAGCAGATCTACAAGCTCACAAAACGTCACTTGAGCAAATGTACATAGTTACTTTCCACCACTGCTAATGCTCATTATAATATGGTACCACTTGTGTCTATTGGGTCCATGTGTCAGTGGAGGGCTGTGGACAGTTCAGAAACCTGCCTACCAGTGACATCATCGACTTCTATTTCAGCGTACCAACTTTCCTGTAAGAGAAAGCCTGTAGTTTCTCTTAGCTTTGAATCTCCCCCCTTCATCCATGATGTCATTGGTAGGCAGGTTTCTGAAGTAGCCATAGCCCACCAAATGAGACACAGAATGAGTTTGTTCTTTATTAGTGTTTACACACTTTAACTGGGACCTTAAAGGGATAATTCACCCAAATAATTACTTTTTTTCTATCAATTACACACCCCATGAACATCGAATTCATGGAGATAATGAGCCAATAATTTGATGACCGGCGGTCTCTCCGGTAGGAGACACAAAGAGTCTCCTTTGAGTCTCCTACCGGATACATTAGCGTCTTTCTGCCGGTCATCAAATGATTGGCTTAGGAATGCGACAAAAACACAAAAATATCCTTGAATTCAAGTCTCCATGGGGTGACAAATCGATAGGAAATAAAAGTCATTTTGGGGGTGAACTATCCCTTTAAACTGGGACATTTCAATGGGTCACATCCTACAATCTGCCTTCACAGCAAACTGCCCCGCTAGAACACACCGTCCTTCCAGGTTCACTGTTATTTTGATATTCGTTACAAAACGACAGGCTGACAATATCACATCCTAACCCTCAACTCAACCACTTCAACTCTAGCATCCCTATTCTGGGGAGAGCATTGTGACGTGGTGAGCTTTCAGATCGGCTATTTCTGTGTACAAATGGAATGGATCCATAAGGGTCCATTTGGTTCCATTCGTACACTCTCAAGACTTATGGGGGTCCTTGAAATGTAAACATTTGAGAACCACAGCCCAAACACCAGGGCATTCAGTTTGAATTAAGCACTGAATTGTGAATGTTGGGACAAAGCCCCCGGCGGCCCTTTTTTTGCTTTTGGTCCTCTTTGGCCTGGCCTGGCCTTGCTTTGCCCCCTACAAAGCCACCAGGGTCACGAGGTCCTGCCCCCGCGGCTACCCCCGGCCTTAAAAAGCCTCCTGAATGATCCGATGACGAGGCTTTTCACAACCCTACGGCCGGCGGCTTTTCCTTCAGACGGTTAAGACTGATCCGTCAGCATGATGCACCGCAAACCACTTGTAGTAGTGGTGGGAAAAAAACGTTTGTTTCAGTGAACGAACGATTTCGTTCACAGCAATGATTCGGTCACATTCTCGTTCAGTAGCGCTATTTTCTAGTGTTCAAAATGTACTCGAGTAAAAGTACAAAAGTATTGGCATCAAAATATACTTAAAGTACCAAAAGTAAAAGTACTAACACATTTGAAAATAGCCGATCTACAAGCTCACAACGCGTCGCGATGCGACGCGTTGTGAGCTTGTAGATCTGCTATTTTCAAATAGCCTATGTATAAAATAGGGCTAAAGTGGTTAATGTATGTTTTATAATGTGTGCAAAACACTTTTTTTTTACGTCGCGCGTGAACGTAACAGTTTCAGAAAGTGAACGAGCTCGTTCGCGGCAAATTAACTAGTTCTTTTGAACGAATCGATCGTGAACGACACATCACTAACTTGTAGCCTGAGAACCAGGCTGACTAAACAGCCAGGGCTTCACCTCACCTCAACCCCAGTCAGTACCTCTTAACACCGATATGTTCCGTATCAAACGGACAGTGAAAGCCAATGACTTTCAAGGCCCTCGAGGCAGAGCTGTGATAAAGCTCTGTTAAACCATTAAGACCGGGAACGCATCTGTGTAGCAGATATACAAGCACATAAGCTTGTAGATCTGATATTTTTATAAAATCATGAAAATTTGTGTAAATCTTTGAGTACATATTTTTTTCAAACAAACATTTGTAACTCAAATCTTTGCTTCTGGAGATTCTACAGCAGTTTTTTTTTAAAGGTATGTTGTTATATATCAGTGGTTCTCAAACTTTTTCATGTCAAGGACCCCCCAATATGATATGTATTTGTCCGCGGACCCCCCCCCATCTCAAAACATTTTGTTCCAGGGACCCCCAGAAGCAAAGATTTGAGTTAAAAATGTATATATATAAATATATATTCAAAGATTTGCACACATTTTCACGATAAAAATACATAAATAGCAGATATACAAGCTCATAGCACGTCACTCGGTGCCGCGCTATGAGCTTGTGTATCTGCTATTTTTAAATAGCCTAAAGAAATCCTAAAATGACACAGGTGCGTTCCCGGTGTTAATGGGCTAAACGCGGGGGCTGATTCCACAAAATTAACAGTGGATTAAGAGTCGAGGCCTATTTCGGAGGACAAAGAGAGGCCAGCGCGAGGCAAGTCTTCCTTCGACTCCTCTCTCTCTCTCCCGGTTCCTCCTCTCTGTGTGGCTGCTAGGAGCTAGCAGCCACACATGGCGCTGTGCTGGCGCTATTGGCATGCAAATGAGGGAGCCGGGGTTTTTATTAGGCGTATCGTCAGGGGCTACAGCTGGGCCGGCAGAGATATGCCAGGAAAAGTGAATCTAAGGGGGGGTGGGGGGGTGGGAGGGAGGGATTGTTCTCTGATCTGTGGTAGGAACCAGCCGTTTTCACTGAGGAACTGTGTTGCCACAAGATTGTGGAACGTTTACAAAAGCCTGGGTTTTTTAAAATAAAACCGTCACACAACACAGAAACGACCCCATCGTGGAATCTGTCAACGTTGTCAACCCACGTGAAAACGTACCATCTCCCATTCTTGAACGAACTCTACAAGATTTGGTGTAGAGGGGAGGAGGAGAAAAAAAAGGAGGGTGGGTCCTAGTATAGACCCCTGGGGGACTCCGGTCAACAGTAGTATACAGTTTAAGTGGTTAAATAAGCACATAAAAGTTGGGCCTTTACATCTGGCATTGCCCCCAAGAATGACAATTACAGCCAGATGACTGTTTGAACTGGAAGGATTTGCCACTATAGTCTACAAAAACCAGACCAGAGATTAACTTGCATTTGATGGTGAAAACGCTAAAATCTAGCTGATCGTGGCTTAACCTGAATAATGTGTCTGTATGACAGGAGGAAAAACAACAACAATCATAGATTAGGGTCACATTATGTTAACCCCCCCCCCACACACACACACACTCCATCATCTAAATGAGTGGTTCTCAAAGTGAGGTTCCGGCGACCCTCAGCGTTCCTTGAGGGGGTTCCAAATGGACACTTATAGGTCCATTTGGTTCCATGTGTACACTCACGTACTAATGCAGTGGCTCTCATTTGAACTGGGGACCCCCCCAGATAAATATCATGAAAATAGCAGATCTACAAGCTCACAACGCCTCGCGGCGCGAGGCGTTGTGAGCTTGTAGATCTGCTATTAAAAAAAAATGAACCTCTTTCTTATATTATTTGACAAGTTGGTCAATGTTTTGATGTAGTAATGGTCTTTTCTTTAAGGTATTAAAAAGGTCTTAAAAGTCTTCTGGCGATCCCCCCCCCAAAATCATGTGTGGGGAGTCCCGACCCACAGGTTGAGAACCACTGTACTCGTTCAAAAACTCAAACAAAAGCCCACATGACAACAACGCCACCAAAACCCCAGTAAGGGGGCAGCGCCACGCGTTAACAAGTCAACAAAGAAACTTTTCATTATTGGTTTAAAAAAGACAACACAACAACACTGAACAAGTGACACCAAAGCAAGGCTGACTTCAACTCACCGAACTCACTTCCTGTAGAGAGAGCCAAGGGTTTCAAAGCATAAAAAGTCATAAAAAAAACAACAACAACAAAAAAAACATCCGTCGGCTCAGACCACAGAGTATGAGACTGACTGAGATGTCGGGCGTTAACGTAGCAGTGCTCTCTAACAGCCTGGCAGAGCTTGAAGAAGAGGCCGACCGACCGCTAACACCGGCACCACCAGCAGCACCAGCTCCTCTCTCTCTCTCTCTCCTCACACACACATTCCAGAGAACACTTCAAAGACACAGAGGGCCCAGAAAACCCAAAACAAAGAGCGCTGCTGGGGTCTGATGGCCACCGTCGCCTGGCTGGCTCCTCCAGCCACTAGAGCTCAAAAAAACACACGGCCAGGCCAGGCCAGTATAAAGGTCCACAACTAACGTCTTAATGTCCACGTTCTTTAACAAGACCATGTCCATACACACTGCACTAGAAGTATATCCACTTGTTTTCTTTGCCTGTATCTCCTTCTTGTGTACTTTAACTGCTGTAACGGTCAGTGAAGACTGATAAATAAAGGTCTATCTATCTATCTATCTACAAACAACTCACACACAACATGGCAGAGTGGCCCTCTCAGTGAAACTGTCCTCTCTGGGTAGATTCAGCCCAGGGGAGATCTCTCTGAGGATTACTGGGGGGGGGGGGGGGAGTGGGGGGGGGGGGGGGGTTGCCCCTGTAAGGGTGTGGGGGTGGGGGTGCAAAGGGGGCTATTGTGTCATGGCCAGTCCCCCCTCGGAGTAATCCCCTACTTCGTGTCCTCTCATTGGCTCTCGGGGGCCCGATATGCTAATGATGCGGCTGATGAAAATGCCCGGACCCCTCTCTCCTCTCCCCCCATCACACCCCCCTGTTGCGGGACTGACGCGCATTTCCCCCGTCGCTATAGCAACAGGTTGATTTCTTAAGGCCAGCGGTGGAAGACGTACTCTTGATTTTATTTACTTAAGTAAAAGTAGAAATACTTACTTCAAAAATGTACTTGAGTAGTAAAAGTAAAAGTACTACTTGCCGTTGCCTTTGATCGAGTTATTTTTCTTTTTTCTCTTTTCTGCACTGTAACTGTATCTATACATTTCATGTATCCTAATGGCATTTTATGATTGTGTTTCCTTTGCCTGATGTTTTGTGTAAAGCACTTTGAATTGCCTTGTGCCATACAAATAAAACTGGCAAGGCAACGGGTCCATTTGGTTCCATTTGTACACTCTCAGAGTTAAATTAACATAGACTTTACAACATAAATTGGGGTCCCAGAGATAGAAATGCCATTAAATGGGGATCCGTAGCATGTCAAACTGGGGGTCCTTGAAATTAAAATGCTTGACAATCACTGCTAGAGCCGTAAAAAATCTTCTCTTATGGGGGTACCTGGCATATCTTTTCAAACGGGGGTCTGCAGGCTAATAATAAGTGTCAATTCGGGGGTCCTTGACTTGAAAACGTTTGAAAACGACTGCTTTAAGCGTTGTGAGGAGCGGGTCCTGAAAGCCCCCTGGTAACTAGGGAACGCACCGAGCATTATTATTCAGCACCGCCGCCCAGACATCAGCCACGCACGTGATCAATACAGACCAGACCACCACAGATCATTAACCACACTGCATATAAAAGAATGACGCATGAGATGAGCACGATCTGCGTACTTTAAATCCATTAAGGACCGGGGACGCATCTGTGTCATTTTTTTTTCCGATTTCTTTGGGCTATTCAAAAATAGCAGATCTACAAGCTCATAGCGCGGCACCGAGTGCCACGCTATGAGCTTGTAGATCTGCTATTTTTGAAAAATCATTAAGATTTGTGCAAATCTTTGAATGTATATATGTTTTTAAAGCGAACATTTTTAGCTAAAATCTTTGCTTCTGGGGGGTCCCTGGAACAACATATTTTGAGATGGGGGTCCGCGGCCAAATACATATCATTTTGGGGGTCCTTGACAGGAAAACGTTTGAGAAACACTGATATAGAAACTTCCTTTTTTTCTCCAAAATACAGTTCAAGACATTTGTAGAATCCCCCAGAAGCAATAAGATGTGAGTTAAAAATGTTCGCTTTTAAAAATATATATATTCAAAGATTTGCGCACATTTTCACATTTTCAAAAGTCTACAAGCTTGTAGATCTGCTATTTTTGAATAGCCCAAAGAAATCTTAAAAACATGACACACAGATTCTTGATATATAAAAAAATATTAAAAAAATATAAAACCTTTTTTAAAACGCACTTCAAAGGGTCCCGTAAGGGTCCATTTGGTAGAGGAAACCCAGTAGAGGAAACACAGAGATTAAACTTGTTTATACTTGTTTATACTTAGATGTGACACCCGTGTCACACGCCGAAAATAGCTGATCTACAAGCTCGTCAGCTTATAGATATTTGTGGTGCGTGACACCGGTGTGCAACTAAGTTTAAGAGGGGCTTAAAGGTAGACATCAGGTTATTTTCATCAACCATGTCCCACCTGGAAGTACACACACTATCCTGAATGCTTTTAATGGTTGGATCCTATACACATGGTTTTAAGTTAACCAGTGATTCTTAAAGTGGGGTCCGGGGACCCCCATGGGGGTCCTTGAGGGGGTTCCAGGTGGTCCCCAGCAAAACTAGTTAATATAGCATCAAAATCAGTTTAACCACTTTAACCCTCTGGCGTCTGGCATTTTGTTTTAAAATACAAGACTTGACATACAAACTCGCAATGCGTTGCATCGAGAGCGTGTACTGTAGATCGGCCATTTTCAAAATGTTTGAATATATTTGAAACATTTTAACAACATAAATCTTGTATGGAGCTCCATGGCACAAAATACTTTAAATAATAGCTTTAAAAACTGCAAGGGGTGAAATCAGTCTTATAGCTTGTGGCCTGAGTGACCCATTAGATTTATTTTATTAATAAAACCTCCTCTGGCATCCAAACAAGTGGTCTGGTGACAGGCAAGAAGATTACTGAACAGTTGTTTGGGCTTGGAGTTGATGGGAGGCCATTAAAATATCACAATGATCTATTGTGAGCCAAGCAGGCAAACGAGTTGCTTTCAAGGTATTTCATCAACAAATGCATTTTCTTAATGACAGATAATGTGTCTTTTTTGCTTCGGTCCAGAACGTGAGAAAAATGTTTGCAACCTTTTGTTTGCAGACAACAGAACGCCACATTGAACCTACATTTGGATTTTAGAAAGTGAAGGGAAGGATTTTATGAGCAGTCGAGGCCAAGAATGACACAAAAATGACCAAATTAAATTACAAAGCAGAGCATTTCAACGGGGGCTACTGTAGCATGAGCATCCTCAGAACCTCTGTGCATCAGAGCTTCAAGTTGTGGGTCTATACAGGGATAATATCTCAAAGCAAGAGTAAAGATTAAATGATTCATTCTTAATTCTTAAGTCAGTGCATTTAGTTTGAAGAAAGAATTGGTTGTTGTAATGGCTACTGCATTGCTGTTAGCACTGAACCTGGTACCTGTTAACAACAAACCTGAACCATAAAGAGGGAATAGAATAGATGCACCTCAGCTCACAAAACTCACCAGTGTCACAAAAATGGAACTGTTTGCATTCTGAACAAAAATAAAATAGTTCCGGAGCACACGGTCAATTTAGCAATTTTTTTAATGGTGCAAAAAAGGCTAGACTAAGGTTCGGACAACAGGTGTCTTCAACAGAGTCAATGTTAGTCCAGCTTATCTTGCACCATTAAGAAATTGCCAAATTGACCGTGTGCTCCAGGAACTAACGTATTTTTGTTCAGGCCTTGCAAAAAGGCCTGAAACGGCTTGTAAGTTGTAACAAGACATTTTATATTCTACAAGGCTTTGAGATTAACAAGACACTAAAAGTCTACTATTAGCCCTGCTATAGCGCCCCCCCGTGCATCTCCTTACATGTAATCTCTCAAGAACAGATTCCGACCTGCGGTGGAATCTGTCGGAGCGGTTCGTCCTAACCAGTGCGCATTGGCTAAAAGTGGGCGTGCCTTCAGATCAGGAAGTGGGCCGCGCTTTACCCAATCAAATGTAGTGGGCGGGATTCACGTGTCCATCCACCATGATCCACCCTCCCCCCTCGAAACTAGCCGAAACTAATTTAACAATAGCGTCCTCGGAGCGGACAAAACCACGGAAAGATATTCACATTTTAAATTACTCTTTCATCATAGAAACAAGTGGGCTTATAACCAAAACCATCCATGTTCTCTGGGAGAAGTGGTGTTAGTGTTCCGTGTAGAAATATTGTTAGTGGGAATGAAAACATGGTCGCACCAACCGGAAGTGATGCGCTATAGGCAGACATGAAACCGGTGTTTCCCTGCGCTCTAGTCTAACATTATACTCCTGCCAGACTCCACAGAATATCAGAAAAGCAGAGGTCGCTGTTTTTCATTTTCTGTGGGGTCTGGCTACGCGAGACTACCTTACATGTAACTAACTAGACCAAACATGTCTATCTTTGTAGCCCTGCACTCTCACTAATGTGGCTAAATAGCTAAAAGTCTAAAACATTTACATTTAGGCATGAGGGTGGCACTAGTAGGAACTGCCATGGGGGGGAGCCGGCATCAGCTGTCATACTGTAGTACGCTGCTGCAACCCCTCAGCACAGTGGTGGAAGAAGTACTACCAATTTTATCTGAAGTAAAAGTAGCGATACCTCAATGTAGAAATACTCCAAGGCGCTACAAGTAAAAGTGTCAAAATTGTATGTGAGTGAAAGTACAATACACTTACTGTACATCACCAAAGAAAAAGCACTATAATTTGTCAAACTTTTTCCACAAAAAGTATTACATAACTGGTTAATGCATGTTTTCTATTATTAATCTAAATCTACATAGTTCAAACAATAATAGTGGAGTGAAAAGTACAATATTTGCGTCTGAGGTGTAGTGGTGTAAAAGTATAAAGTATTGCAAAAAAAAGGGATGTACTCAAGTAAAGTAAAAGTACTTCAAAATTGTACTTAAAGGGATAGTTCACCCAAACAATTAATTTTTCTCTATCGATTAGTCACCCCATGGAGACTTGAATTCATGGATTTTTTTTTTTTTTTGTCGCATTCCTAAGACAATAATTTGATGACCGGCAGAAAGTGAGCTTGTAGATCTTGAGAATTGGGACAAATCATGTCCTACCAAAACATTTCAAATTATTATTTATTAACACACTCATTTAAAAAAGGGTTAGGGTTAGGTTAGGGTGGCGAAAAAAGTCAATTTGGGGGCGAACTATCCCTTTAAGTACTGGTGGTACCTGAGTAAATGTACTTATAGTTTCTTTCCACCTCTGACTAGCCGACAGACAGGCTGCTCTCTCACAAAGGGAAGTCTTGAGCCCGGACCCCCACAATGTGTCCAGTCATGACAGGGGGGTGAGAGAGGTGAAGCATGACATTCCTGAGCTGAGTGGCATACCGACTGTCAAGGCCCCCTGGCTGCCTCCAGCCGCCGACCCACCCAACCCCCCCTCTCCCCCCCTCCACCCCTAAACACCTGGTAGGCTTTTGTGTAGAGGTGAAACGGCTGAAACCACATCAGAATGACAGGCTCTCACCTCCAAGCAGCCTGGGAGGAGGAGGAGAAGATGCTGTTATAGACATCGTCTGTTATAATGAGTCACGTCTCTGACAAGTGTGTTTAACCAGTGGTTCTCAACCTGTGGGGCGTGGACCACTGATGTGCCGTTAGGATATTGCAAGTAGTGGTGGGAAAAAAAAAACGTTGAACGTGATTTGTTCACATTCAACGTTCAGTAGCGCTTCCAGTCCCGGCGGAGCGCATGGGCTACTACAGCGGTTTTCAACCTTTTTTCGTGTCAAGGACCACCAAATTGACACATATCAGCCCAGGGACCCCCATTTGAAAAGATATACCAGGGACTCAACCATTTTAATGTCTTGGGGGTCCCAATCTACACTGAAGTATCATCATCATTAGTGTTCATGTAACTCTGGGAGTGTACCAATGAGTTACAGACACATAAGGGTCAATTTGGTTTCTAACTATTCATTTGGCTGGGGACCCCCTGGAACCACCTCAGGAACCCCTGGTGGTCCCCGGACCACTGGTTGAGAACCACTGGGCTACTATATGCATGCAACTGTGTGTGCATCTGATCCCACTGACATGAGTGCACAGTCTGCACAGAAACACAGCACAGTCTTCTTTGTAATATAAAAATACAATATATAATGTAAAGTTATGTATGTTTATTAGTCGATAATTATTTCCACATATGCAATATTTTACACAAAGCAGCAGAAGTCAGTACACTCACATGACTATCAATTTCCAACCATGTCTTTAACTACTATTAACTTCATGAATAGTAGCTGTAGTATACTATTTTCATCTTCTACTCAAACTAAAACGTGTTAATTGACCAGTACCTATCTGTCGTTTGTCTAGGACCATGCATATGTATTTCTTTTGATACTTAAGTGTGGTGCTATAACACTATGTGTCTTTTGTCCAGCAAACAACAGTAGGCTACCTTTATTTCAATTCAAATAGCAATACGCATGCGTGTCTATTGTATAGTGGAAAAACTCTACTGCACAGCTGTCTGTCTGTATGATGGTCTGTCTGTGTTGCGGGAGGAACAGCCCGTCCGTCCTGTGTGTGTGTGTGTGTGTGTGTGTGTGTGTGTGTGTGTGTGTGTGTGTGTGTGTGTGTGTGTGTGTGTGTGTGTGTGTGTGTGTGTGTGTGTGTGTTCAGGAAGTGAACGGGTTCGTTTGCGTTCACGGCAAATAACTAGTTATTGAACGACCCATTGCGAATTGCAAGTGGGCTCCAAAATATTTGGCAAAAAGTTTAGATTTGAATGATAAAATATCATTGATACTTAAAAACAAATTATGTAAAGAAATATAATGTCATGGTATTTTTGTGATAAACATGCTCTGAAAATGCACGCGGCCCACCCATCTGACCACTTAACACGGCAGCCGGGTGGGCCGCAAACACCAGCTTTTCAAGTGGGCCCAGAAAAGGTAGAGAACCACTGTGTTAAAACTGTTTTTAACCTGCTGTCCCTGTTTTAGGCACATCATGTATAGGTAAAAAAAATGATCATAAGTGACACAAATATTCGCCGATTGACTAACTGGCTGACACGTTTTAAAGCTGAAACATGCAACTCATTTTCATGTCATAACCCAGGACCCCTCTATGGATTTTTTTCTTCTTTTTTTTTTAACTTATGTTGTTATATTAGTGGTTCTCAAGCCTTTTCATGTCAAGGACCCCCAAAATGATATGTATTTGGCCGCGGACCCCCATCTGAAAATATGTTGTTCCAGAGACCCCCCAGAAGCAAAGATTTTACTTTGAGTGGAGAAAATGTTGACTTAAAAACTAAAAAAAAGCACTCTGTGCCGCGCTATGAGCTTGTAGATCTGCTATTTCTGAATAGCCAAAGACATCTAAAAATGACACAGATGCAGCTTTTCATCAGTAGCGTATTATTGGCACATTTGATTAAGATTTATTTCCATCACGTTATAATGCTTTATTTCTGATAGTTTAGAGACCGGGAAACACCAAGGGCCAAGACCAAGAAGACGGGGGGGTCGGATTTGAATTCAATCAATCAATGAAGACTTGATTCGCTCTACAAAGAGCATTATGGACCGTGTGTACCCCCCCTCACCCTAACCCTCACCCCCCCCCACACCCCCCGCCACGGTGTATTGAAGCAGCGGAGAGAAGAAGGAGCTGCCAAACAATCCTGAAGCAGTTTGTCATTAGTGGTTATAAATTCCAGCCACGACACGCTCCGATTAACACGCCCTGGGGGGTCCGTACTGTACTGGATGCCCCCTGGAGAGCGCTGCATGACCCCCCCCCCCCTCCCCCCTATCTGATGATGTCACATGTTAACTGAGGACAAGAGCGTATCATTCACTGTCGGGCAAAAACATTGAATCTCCATATTTCATCTTTTTATGTTTTTATGTTTTTTTTCTCCATAAATTAAAGGGATAGTTCACCCCAAAAATTACTTTTTTTCCTATCGATTAGTCACCCCATGGAGACTTGAATTCATGGATATTATTTTATTTTTTTGTCGCATTCCTAAGACAATAATTTGATGACCAGCGGACCGGTAGGCAGCGGTTCCGGTAGGAGACACAAAGGAGACTCTTTGTGTCTCCTACAAAAACGAAAAAAATATCCATGAATTCAAGTCTCCATGGGGTGACTAAATTGAAAGAAAGAAAGAAAGTCATTTCGGGGGTGAACTATCCCTTTAATGCCCTATTTTACACTTTGTCGTATGACAGTGTCGAGCAAAAAGTAGGGAAAATAGATGATCTACAAGCTCACAATTTTCATAAATTCTTCTTCTCAGTGGGTCGACCAATTTATCTGAACTTGCACATGGACAATGATCACATGGACAATGATCTTTGGGGGGAAGACCATTCTTCACTTTCCCCCAAATCTAAGCTGTTTATTAGCATTTTCACCACAGGCTATGGGATCTGGAGTCACGGTAGCGGTTCCCATAGCCCGGATGGACGGTGGGAAATACAGGAATGGACGAGTTCAGTGGGTCTCAAACGTTTTCATTTCAAGGACCCCCCCCCGTAACTCTGAGAGTGTACAAATGGAACCAAAATTGGTTCCATTTGTACACTCTCAGAGTTACACACCTGTAAGGGTCCATTTGGAACCCACCTCTGAGGGTCCCTGGACCCCAATTTGCGGACCACTTAGGCCTAGTTGTACAGTAACCTGTAGGTTATACAAGCATAAATCAAGGCTTTCACATTCCGTGAAGTCTCCAAGTTCAAAGTTGCACATACCTGTTGAATGTGGTCACTGAGATCCAACACACTCACACACCACCATGCCACATCATCAATAATTCACTGGCATCCATGTTCTGTTGTTACATTAACCCATTAACCCTTTAAGACCTGAGGCGATTCTTAAAAATGTTTTCTAAATCAGTTTTTTGGAAAAAAAAAAAAAAAAAAAAATCAAGATTTTTCAAAAATAGCAGATCTACAAGCTCATAGCGCGGCACTCGGTGCCGCGCTATGAGCTTGTAGATCTGCTATTTTTGAATAGCCAAAGACATCTAAAGTGACACAGATGCGTTCCAGGTATCAATGGGTTAAGACTGGGAACGCATCTGTGTCATTTTAGATTTGAGCTATAACCATTATTCTATATACTTTGACAATGAAAAAATAGCAGATCTACAAGCTCATAGTGTGGCGCTGAGTGCCACTCTATGAGCTTGTAGATCTGCATTTCTTTTGAAAAATCGTGGAATATTTGTGCAAATCTTTGAATATAGGTATTTTTCTAAAGCGAATATTATTTTTTTTTAACTCAAATCTGGGTGGGGGGGGGGGTCCCTATAACAAATTATTTTGAGATGGGGGTCCGCAGCCAAATACATATCATTTTGGGAGTCCTTGACATTAAAAAGTTTGAGAACCACTGCTATCATAGCAACATAAGTTTGTTTAAAAAAAAAACTGTTAGGATTTAGAAGACATTTGTAGAATCCCCAGAAGCAAAGATTTGAGTTACAAATGTTCGCTTTAAAAACATCTGCTATTTTTTTAATAGCCAAAGAAATCTAAAAATGACATGAAAAATGTACACAATAAAACAGAAGAACTAAAAAACAGCACCAATTTAAATGCACTCCAACCATTTCTGTCAACTCACGTTAGCAACGGAACAAACCAAAACAGCAACACAGCAGGGGGTGTAGCTTATAGGACTGGACCACTTTGAAATCAATTAAACTACACTTCACTCAGTAGAGTTCTCTGCAGTGGCGCGGGAAGGGGGGGACTACGGGGGCCGCAGCCCCCCTGGTGATGGGAAGGGATTTTTTTTTTTCTTTTTTTTTTTTTTTAATTATTTTTATTTATGAGAACGAGAATTAAATAACGTAACCCTAACCTAACCCTAACCCTAAAACCGAAATAAAGTAAAGGAAAAAATGTGCCCAAACCCGCACATTTTTCGACCCGAAACCGCAAAAAAAATGCGCGCGCGCGCTTCCCAGACGCTCAGCCCCCCTGGTTATTAAGTACTTCCCGCGCGCCTGGTTCTCTGTACAGCAGGACTCCACGGCTTAGTGTGTGTGTGTCACCATATAATACATACTGTAGATATTTGTCTTAGAACGAATGAATAGATGATGTATACTATATTCCACTGCCTCCCGAGGCCCATGCTACTGTATACGTTAGACCGCTAATCTTTTGCAGCTATAATTGGATTCTGTTCAGAACCTGCATGAATACAAACATACACACACATAGCAGTGGTGGAAAAAGGACTGTACTTAAGTACAATTTTGAGGTATATGTACTTTACTTGACTATTTCCAATACTTTTACTTCTACTCCACTACATCTCAGATCCAAATATTGTACTTTTACTCCACTACATTTATTTGAAAACTTTAGTTACTAGTTACTTCGTAGATTTTGGTTATTATTACAAAACATACATTAACCACTTCAGCCCTATATCCATTTCGGCCATTTGAAAATAGCCGATCTACAAGCTCACAATGGGACGCATTGTGAGCTTGTAGATCTGCTATTTTCAAAAGAGTTGTATACATTTGAAAACTTGAAATGTGACATTCTGCATAATGAGTACTTTTACTTTTGGTACTTTAAGTACATATTGACGCCAATACTTTTGTACTTTTACTCAAGTACATTTTGAATTCCGGACTTTGACATGTAACAGAGTATTTCTATATTGCAGTATTGATACTTTTACTTAAGTAAAAAATGCAAGTACTTTTTCCACCACTGCACAGGAGTTCATTCACAATATTCACAATGTGAACGGTAGGCTTATATAAATGAAGGAAACAATAGTAATAAGATATTAGTCATGGTCTATCACAGCAGACAGCCTAACGTTCATTCAGATAAAATAATGATCTAAGACATTACTGTTAAGGTCATTCTGTAACTAAGCCAGGAGGGGGAAACACAAATCCAACAATCAGCAACTTTATAGTTTAAAGTCTAGTTATTCATTCTGCTATTGAATACGATGCCACCAGGCAACGCCATAGCCTTTAACCACTTAGATAGCAAAAGTAGCAGATCTACAAGCTCTCAACGTGTCACATTGTGACGTGTCATGAGCTTGTAGATCTGCTATTTTCAAAAATGTCTGCCAAATGGCATCATGCCCACAATAGGGACGGCAGGTTGAACGAGGTTAAGAAATACAAGATGTAATCCGATGCAAAATAGAAGAATCTAATCTAACTGCTTAGAGTCACACACACACAGGCCACTTTACATTGTGACGGTACAAAAGCACATGTATCTACCTACGCTCTACCATTCTATTCCAATGTTTATTTTGGACATCTGACTGCCATGGTTAATCCACCGGGAAAGCATATGTGTCATTTTAAGATTTATTTGGCTATTCAAAAATAGCAGATCTACAAACTCGTAGCGCTGCTTTTATTTTTTTTATCATGGGTCCCTGGAACAACATATTTTGAGATAGGGGTCCACGGCCAAATACATATCATTTTGGGGGTCCTTGACATGGAAAAGTTGGAGCACCACTGATATAGCAACATACTGTTAGGATTTAGAAAACATTTTTAGAAATGTATTTTGCCGCGGACCCCCATCTCAAAATATTTCGTTCCAGGGACCGCCCCAGAAGCAAAGATTTGAGTTACAAATGTTCGCTTTAAATATATATATTCAAGCAGTGGGTTCCGGTAGGAGACACAAAGAGTCTCATTTGTGTCTCCTACTGGAACTCACTGCTCGACCTCGATGGGTACACTTGAGTAATCGATGGGGTGAGTAATCGAAATAAAATAAGTAATTTTTTGGCTGAACTATCTCTTTAACCTTTGAACAAACCCCCCCCCCCTCCAAAATAGCACTTACACTACCTTTAAAGCTTTCTGGCTGCCCAGTCAAGCGAGGCTGACATTTAGGCTAAACCACCACGAGCTAGAGCAGAGACAACTAATGTCAGCACTGAGAGGTTTTGTTTGGCTCAGCTTTAATGCATTCGGTACGTTCGTTTCATCATGATGTCATGGCGGCTCTAAACTGAGAGACAGGTGAAGCCAGATAAGCGAAAATTCCAATTGTCAAAAGTATCCGCTTGGAGTTCCGCCCGGATAGTGTGTCACCACGCCGTGCGTGCAGTGCAGTACGTGCACATACGGTGTGCATACAGTCAGGCTGTGTTGAGGCATGTGTGTCGACACTTTATCTGTTAACCCATTGAGACCTGAAGCCGATTCTACATGTCTCCTACTGTAAATCCCAACAGTATTCTGAAAAACGTATGTTTCTATATCAGTGGTGCTAATCTTGTTCATGTCAAGGACCGCCAAAATTATATGTATTTGGCCGCGGACCCCCATCAAAATATTTTGTTCCAGGGACCCCCCAGAAGCAAAGATTTGAGTTAAAAATGTTCGCTTTAAAAAATATATATATTCAAATATTTGTACACATTTTCAAGATTTTTCAAAAATAGCAGATCTACAAGCTCATAGCGCGGCGCTATGAGCTTGTAGATCTGCTATTTTTGAAAAATCTTGAAACTTTGGTGTATTTTTGAATAGACCAAAGTGTAAAATGATGCTTTTTAGCTCAAATCTAAAAATGACACAGTTCCAGGTCTTAAAGGGTTAATGAGGCGACCAGGCTGTTCTGGCTGTCAAACAACTCTTTAAAAAGGCAGGACGGGTGGAGAGGGACCTGGAACCGAGTATATTTACTTGAGTATCTGTACTTTACTTTGGGTTATTTGGAAGCTTCTGACCTGCACTGCACTACATTTCAAACGTAAATGTTGTACTTTTGACAAACTTACAATAAAACATTATGAATTAACAACTTATACAATTAAATGTTTAACATTTTTGAATTTTAAAAGCAAGTACTCCAGTACTTTAACTAAAGTACACATTTGACTGAGCAACCTTCACTTTTAGTGGAGTAATATTTGACCACGAGTATCTCTACTTTGACACAAAAGTACCGTGGGGTTGAGTACTTTAGGTCCACCTCTCGTAAGCGTATAGACGAGGGCTGGTGTTTTCTTCCCACGGTGTGACCACACCTTTCTGTAACGCACAGGAAGCGCTCTGATCATGACCTCATGCGGAAGGTTTGGAAATTAATTTGCCGCATGCAAAATAAAACGACAGAAATGACGCCTCATGATGACACGGTTAACCCATTAAGACCGGGGACGCGTCTGTGTCATTTTAGATTTCTTTGGCTATTCAAAAATAGCAGATATACAAGCTCATAGCGCGGCACCGAGTGCCGCGCTACGAGCTTGTAGATCTGCTATTTTTGAAAAATCGTGAAAACATATTTTTTATATATTTTTTTCAAAAAACGTTTTGGATTTAGAAAACATTTTTTGAATCGGCCTCAGGTCTTAAAGGGTTAAAGCCCCGACACACACACACACACACACACACACACGCAGCCTGCCTCTGCCTGGCCCCTCCCTCTGTAAAGAGAACCACACCTGTACACGGGAGCAGGTTCTACTGGCTGCTTCCTCCTCAGAGGCAAGGAGTATATATTAGGAGTCAAGGAGTATACAGAAGAGTGTACAGAAGGATAGGACAGTGATGTCATCATCATGTCACGTACATCTGTTCATCATGGCACTGGGAGGCAAAACCGGAGCCGGAAGTTTGAATAAATGAATTGAAGTCGATGCCAGCTGACCAGTGTTCATTGTGTTCACTAAAAAACTATGACGAAAGATTTACGTAGACTGCCTTTTTTCACTGACGTAACAATTTAAAAAATATATATAATAATAACTTAAAGGAGGAGTTCACCCAAAAAAATACTTATTTTCTATCAATTACACACCCCATGAAGCCTTGATTTCATGGATTTATTTTTGTTTTTGTGGCATTCCAAGTACATTTTGAATTCCGGACTTTGACATGTAACAGAGTATTTCTATATTGCAGTATTGATACTTTTACTTAAGTAAAAAATGCAAGTACTTTTTCCACCACTGCACAGGAGTTCATTCACAATATTCACAATGTGAACGGTAGGCTTATATAAATGAAGGAAACAATAGTAATAAGATATTAGTCATGGTCTATCACAGCAGACAGCCTAACGTTCATTCAGATAAAATAATGATCTAAGACATTACTGTTAAGGTCATTCTGTAACTAAGCCAGGAGGGGGAAACACAAATTCACAATGTGAACGGTAGGCTTATAGGTTTGTACACATTTTCAAGATTTTTCAAAAATAGCAGATCTACAAGCTCATAGCGCGGCGCTATGAGCTTGTAGATCTGCTATTTTTGAAAAATCTTGAAACTTTGGTGTATTTTTGAATAGACCAAAGTGTAAAATGATGCTTTTTAGCTCAAATCTAAAAATGACACAGTTCCAGGTCTTAAAGGGTTAATGAGGCGACCAGGCTGTTCTGGCTGTCAAACAACTCTTTAAAAAGGCAGGACGGGTGGAGAGGGACCTGGAACCGAGTATATTTACTTGAGTATCTGTACTTTACTTTGGGTTATTTGGAAGCTTCTGACCTGCACTGCACTACATTTCAAACGTAAATGTTGTACTTTTGACAAACTTACAATAAAACATTATGAATTAACAACTTATACAATTAAATGTTTAACATTTTTGAATTTTAAAAGCAAGTACTCCAGTACTTTAACTAAAGTACACATTTGACTGAGCAACCTTCACTTTTAGTGGAGTAATATTTGACCACGAGTATCTCTACTTTGACACAAAAGTACCGTGGGGTTGAGTACTTTAGGTCCACCTCTCGTAAGCGTATAGACGAGGGCTGGTGTTTTCTTCCCACGGTGTGACCACACCTTTCTGTAACGCACAGGAAGCGCTCTGATCATGACCTCATGCGGAAGGTTTGGAAATTAATTTGCCGCATGCAAAATAAAACGACAGAAATGACGCCTCATGATGACACGGTTAACCCATTAAGACCGGGGACGCGTCTGTGTCATTTTAGATTTCTTTGGCTATTCAAAAATAGCAGATATACAAGCTCATAGCGCGGCACCGAGTGCCGCGCTACGAGCTTGTAGATCTGCTATTTTTGAAAAATCGTGAAAACATATTTTTTATATATTTTTTTCAAAAAACGTTTTGGATTTAGAAAACATTTTTTGAATCGGCCTCAGGTCTTAAAGGGTTAAAGCCCCGACACACACACACACACACACACACACACGCAGCCTGCCTCTGCCTGGCCCCTCCCTCTGTAAAGAGAACCACACCTGTACACGGGAGCAGGTTCTACTGGCTGCTTCCTCCTCAGAGGCAAGGAGTATATATTAGGAGTCAAGGAGTATACAGAAGAGTGTACAGAAGGATAGGACAGTGATGTCATCATCATGTCACGTACATCTGTTCATCATGGCACTGGGAGGCAAAACCGGAGCCGGAAGTTTGAATAAATGAATTGAAGTCGATGCCAGCTGACCAGTGTTCATTGTGTTCACTAAAAAACTATGACGAAAGATTTACGTAGACTGCCTTTTTTCACTGACGTAACAATTTAAAAAATATATATAATAATAACTTAAAGGAGGAGTTCACCCAAAAAAATACTTATTTTCTATCAATTACACACCCCATGAAGCCTTGATTTCATGGATTTATTTTTGTTTTTGTGGCATTCCTAAGACAATAATTTGATGACCGTGTGTATTTCCGGTAGGAGACACAAATAATCTACTTTGTGTCTCCTACCGGATACATTAGCCGGTAGGAGACGGGAATCAAATTATTAGCTTAGGAATGCGACAAAAACAAAAAAGAATCCATGGATTCAAGGCTTCATAGGGTGTGCAATTGATAGAAAATAAGTCATTTTTTGGGTGAACTCGTCCTTTAAGCTATGATGACAAAAACTACGACTAAATATACTGACAATTTCATCAACAAACAAAAACTAGACGTACATGTTAGGGAGGGATTAGTAGTGTACCAGAGATCCAGTAGAACTAAGCAGGCATTTGATGCTTGGCTGCGTGTGGGTGTCGCGCTCCGAAAATAGTTGTTTTTTGGTAGATATCTCATCAACAGAATGATATAGGCAGTCAGACATGCTTCTCTGATCTTCCGGCTGCAGCTTGCCTCCCAGTGAAGGCTGTGGCAAACTGGCACAACATCTGTCCTATCCTTGTTTATATGATCCTTGGTTCAAGTTCAACCTTCTGACAGGAGGAGCCGTTGGTGTGTGAAGGAATGCGTTTTAGGTCCGCGCGCACGCACGCGCGCACACACACGTTCACACGCGCACGCGCACACACACACACACACACACACACACACACACACACACACACACACACACACACACACACACACACACACACACACACACACACACACACACACACACACACACACACACACACACACACACACACACACACACACACACACACACAGAGTGTTGGAAAAAGTACTCAAATGTTTTACTTAAGTAAAAGTATCAATACTGCAATGTAGAAGTACTCTGTTACAAGTATAAGTCCAGAATTCTAAATTCACTTGAGTAAAAGTACAAAAGTATTGGTATCAAAATGTACTTAAAGTACCAAAAGTAAAAGTACTAAAATGTTTGAAAATAGCCTAGGAATAAAATAGGACTAAAGTGGTTAATGTATGTTTTATAATGTCATAATGTATATCTGCAAAGTAACTAACTAGTAACTAAAGTTTTCAAATAATTGTAGTGGAGTTAAAGTATAATATTTGCCTCTGAGATGTAGTGGAGTAGAAGTAAAAGTATTGGAAATTGAAAATACTCAAGTAAAGTACAAATACCTCAAAATTGTACTTAAGTACAGTACTTAAGTAAATGTACTTAGTTACTTTACACCACTACACACACACACACACAGACACACACACACACACACACACACACACACACACACACACACACACACACACACACACACACACACACACACACACACACACACACACACACACACACACACGCACGCACACACGCACACACGCACACACGCACACTCACACACACACACACACACACACACACACACACACAGGTAACTATCAGAGAAACACCAACCACTCCATAACGGATACAGGAAACAGGGCAGGATGAGAGGGGGGCCTGGTTTAGACCCCTGGGGGACTCCAGTCAATGAGGTATATAGGATTTAAACCATATCACAATATTTATGGACCAAAAAGACAATATTTGATATATCTCCATGTCACATTTTCTCTCGACTTCCTTAGTGATGCAATCCCTCAGATGTCTTGCCTTACTGAAATCACATTCCCACATAACACGGATTAAAGCTACGATCAGCAACTAGACGTTAGGTACTATGTCCCACCTGGAATTCACACAATCTACCGCTCAACCAAGAAGTAATCCCTGCTTACTTTAGCCAGGGAGAGATGTTGGAGCTAAATGACCTAAATGTCTCGATGGAACAGTAAGGGGAGATATTGGTTAAAATAGCATTTTATTTGTTAAAATAAGTTGCGGATTGCAGCTTTTAAAGGGGAAGCAACAGAGAGAGAGAGAGAGAGAGAGAGAGAGAGAGAGAGAGAGAGAACAAACTATTTTCACCCTCAAAAGGATGACGCTGAAAACGAGAATATCTGATATCTCGGATATTGAATTTTCTCCACATGACTCAGTGACATATTATATCCTAGAGGAGATATTATTATGGGCTCCAGGCAGGCAGGAATGCTGCAGGTTTACACACTCTCCAACAACTGTTTACATGTGACGTGCAGACAGAGGGTTAGATTAGAAGTGAAGGGAGAGGAGGTTGGGTTGGCACAGACCGCCCAACACTTGAGGTTCTAGCACAGAGCCACCGGCTGCAGGGCCGCCAGACCTTGTGAGAGAAACAAGCGGACGGGTCTAAGGAAACAAGGTCAAAAGAAGATTTGCACTTTTTCACAAATTTTCAAAAATAGCAGATATACAAGCTCATAGCGCGGCACTCGGTGCTGCGCTATGAGCTTGTATATCTGCTATTTTTTAATAGCCATAGAAATCTAAAATGACACAGATGCGTTCCAGGTCTTAATGGGTTAAAGGGATAGTTCATCCCCCGAAATGACTTTTTTTGTATCAATTAGTCAATTCATGGATATTTTTTACTTTTTGTCGCATTCCTAAGCCAATAATTTGATGACCGGCAGCGGTTCAGGTAGGAGACACAAAGAGTCTCCTTTGTATCTGCCTACCGGTCCACTGGTCATCACATTGTTGGCTTAGGAATGCGAAAAAAACCAAACAATATCCATGAATTCAAGTCTCCATGGGGTGACTAACTATCCCTTTAAAATAGCATCAAAATCAGTTGAACCACATCAGCTATTTGAAAATAAACGATCTACAAGCTCATTATTTTCAAAAAATCTTGGAGAAAAAAAGTTTAAATATATATTTTTAAACATTATAACAAAGTTTAAATGTTTGAGCAATTTACAAAAAGAAAAATCTTTTGGTCTTTCAAATCAAGCATGTTACTTAGAAGAAACACTGGTTTAGACAACATTTAGGAGGCAAGCAACTACCAATGTTTACAAGCTACTTTACAGAAAAACAAGCCCCACAGGCCCACTTATAAGAAGCAGACATGGCAACGCTGACTGGCTGCCACGCTGCGTTGTAATTCAGACACTAGGCCTGTTATTGTGGCCTGGAGAAAATGAAAGGCTACGGATGCTATTTGAGATGCTCTTAGTTCACTGGCCAAAAGACCAGGTTGAGCAACACAGGTCTACAGTATAGGAGCCCAGGGGCCACATACTAGGAACAACATAGGAGCCCAGGGGCCACATTAAAGGAACAACACAACATGCCTGTGTCTCTGAGATAAATGGTAAATGGTGCATTTATATGGCGCTTTTATCCAAAGCGCTTTACATAGATTGTGCATTACATTCACACCATAGACTGTAAAAAAGAATGGACAAAGCCACTCCCCTGCTTTCTACAGAACGAAAATTAAGCCGATAGTTCAGGAACATGCATTCCTCCATCGTTAATATATACAGTTGGCCACGCCGGAACTCAAACGCTATTGGTTGAGACCAGACACGTGACCAGCGAACCGGAAAACACCCCCAAAAATGCTATTGGTTGGGTAGCTTGTCAATCAAGAGCGGGGGCGGGGAATGAATGCTATTGGTTGTGTAGGTTGTCAATCAAATCATCCCGCCCCTCCTGGAGCATAGCCTACTTTATCGTCAATTTTAGAATAAATGGGACCATAATTTAGCAAAACGCATATCATGATGATTGAAAGGAGACTTTAAACTAGCGACTGGAAGCATATAGAATTTATGACAATTTTTATTACGGTAAGAAAATCTAGTCTAAAGTTTGTCAAAAACCCATTCACTTGCGCTAAAATAAATTCTTTCTGACACTTCAGGTCGGCGCAGGGTAAAACAGCGCCACTCTGGCCATTCATAAGCTTCCGTGTTGGCCTCATCGTAAATATCCAAGCCTTGGCCCTTGATTCACACACCGATGGCAGAGGAAACCATGCACCAACCTGCTCATCGGGAGTAATTAGGGGTTCAGCGTCTTGCTCAAGGACACTTCCACTCTAAAGGTCCTTACACACCGGGCGACACCGGCGAAAATAGCGAATATACGCAAAATTCGGACTCGTTCCGAATAATTAAAAGACGCTTTTTCGCTTCGCTTTTTCGCTTTTTCGCTCCATGTACGGAGCCATTGACTTTATAAGGTTTTAAAAAAAAACGCATTATTCGCACGAAAAAAACGCCCCGGTGTGTAACAACCTTAACTCTGGGGGAGCCTGGGATCGAACTGGGAACCTTGCCATCCGGCCGCTCTACCCCTGAGCCACTGCCGCCCCAGATAACTTGAACAATGTCGGGTTTAATGTGTGTGTGCGTGTGCGTGTGCGTGTGCGTGTGTGTGTATGTGTGTGCGAAGCAGGGCGTTGCCGAGGAAGAGCATTTCTCAGCGAACATCTCCTGGATAAATAAAAGGGTAAAAAAAGAATATGTTTCATGTCCAAACCCAGGATTGAAACCCTGTCCCTCCCAACTGTTTTTCTACCACTCATCATCATCATCCGCTACCACAATTCTTCCACAATCATCGCTTTATCCAAAAGGATAAATTGCGCTGATGACGTTTAGGCAGAGCTACTTCTCAACCAGTATAAGGTGCCCTACCCGATATCACAATATTTATGGACAATATTTGATAAATCTCCATGTCACATTTTCTCTCTCGACTTCCTTGGTTACGCAAATACATCCTTCAGATTGTCTTGTCTTACTGAAGTCACACTCCCCAAATAACATGGATTAAAGCTACGATCAGCAACTTTTAGGTACCTGGAACCAAGAGGCAACCCTTGCTTAGACAGGGGAGATATTGGGCATATGAGCTCCAGGCAGTGCTAACGTCGACCACTAGGGTATCCTAGCAGACACCAGGACCTAAATGTCTCAATGGAAGAGCAGGTAGACCAACCTCCAACCACTTCACATGTACTAGTTATAGTGTACTAACATAATATTCTATGATACATACAGATTGGTTTAACCCAGTCAATCCGGGTACACATCCGTGTCATTTTAAGATTTCTTTAGCTATCCAAAAAAATAGCAGATCTACAAGCTCATAGCGCGGCACTCGGTGCCGCGCTATGAGCTTGTAGATCTGCTATTTTGTTTTTAAATGAGTGCAAATCGTTGATTTTTTTTTTTTTAAAGCGAACATTTGTAACTCAAATCTTTGCTTCTGGGGGGGTCCCTGAAACAAAACATTTTGAGATGGGGGTCCACGGGCCAAATACATATCTAGAAAATGTTTTCTAAATCCTAACGGTATGTTGCTATATCAGTGGTGCTCCAACTTTTCCATATCAAGGACCCCCAAAATGATATGCATTTAGCCGCGGACCGCCCCATCTCAAAATATGTTGTTCCAGGGACCCCCCAGAAGCACAGGTTGGAGATAAAAATGTTCGCTTTAAAACGTATATATTCAAAGATTTGCTACATGTGAGGAATTGAACACTGAGGAGATTTGCTGTGCAGCGTTTCAGAATCACATCACATGTCACAACATTTAATTAGATCACAATGTGGTCTCCAGCTGCTCTCTAAGAACAACACAAAGTCATCAACCTCCCACGACGCCCGGTGTGTCAAACAGTCTGGGCTGTGTGTACTTTTAGTTGTTTTTTCCAGAGCAAATAAAAAATTGACCCATACGAGATGTTAAATTAACACGCTGGGGGGGGGGGGGGGTTGCGGTATACCGGTGGACTTTGAGAGTGACATCAGACAAGAGTGAAACCTGTGTTATTTGCACACCGAAGAGGACGTACGACCACAATGTGAGCAAATCAATATGTTGGAGCAAATATCTGCCAGTGATGAATTGATCCTTAATCCATTAAGACCTGGAACGCATCTGTGTCACTTTTTTATTTGAGCTAAAAAGCATTATCTTAAACTTTGCCTGTAGCCTGACACTGAATTTTCATTTAGTTTCACTCCATTATTCAGTCTGCAAGCCCTCTCAGTGCAGCTGTTTTCTGAGGTGGGGGCGTGGCCAAAGTTGGACTCTTTGGCGATTGGTTCATACTGGATTATCCCGATCCTGATTCGTCGTACAGATTTTCAACCGAGAAACCCCCGCTTTCGACACCGTCACCAGACCCTGAATGCGAGGCAAGCGATTCAGGGGGTGGAGCCAGGCTACTTTGGCTGTTCAAAAATAGCAGATCTACAAGCTCATAGCTCATAAAAAACCTCTTAGGATTTAGAAGACATTTGTAGAATTGCCCTCAGGTCTTAATGGGTTAAAAGGAATTGCCATCACTTCTAGAATTCCTCTTTGTTGCATAAAACGATTGCTGACTATCCCAAGATCAATGGTGCTTAAAGGCTGATAAGATAAGAGTTAAATGGGAACAGCAGAGATTGTCGAGGAGAATAATGCACACTAGTATCAGTACCCTTCAAGCCCCTTAAAAGAGAACGTCTGTGATGATAAGGCACTAGAGGCCGAGACACACACACACACACACACACACACACACACACAGTCACGTCTTTGTGTGCAGATGAATGAGCGGTGATGTGCTTCCTTGTACAGCGGTATTTGTTTAAGGCTTACGTTGTGCTATGATGATACAACACACGGCCAGAGAGCGGGCCAGTCAGCAGGCCTCACACACAATGAGACCTACTGTACTGTATGTGAAACATACACAATGTACAGACTGTAGAGAGACCTTCACCCACTGCAGTGATTCAGCAGTACGTTACCGCAGAGAAATATGCAACGTAAGACCACTCTGGTTCGTCTACGACATTGGTTCTCAAAGTGGGGTCCGGGGACCCCCAGGGGTACTTGAGGGGATACCAGGGGGTCCCCAGCTAAATGATTTATAGGAACCAAATGGACCCTTATGGGTCTGTAACTCTGAGAGTGTACAAATGGAACCAAATGGACCCTAGCGGGTCCATTTGGTTCCATTTGTACACTCTCAGAGTTAAATTTACATTGATTTTACAATATGAATTGGGGTCCCAGAGATATAAATGCCATTAAATGGGGGTCTGTAGCCCTAATGCATGCCAAACTGGGGGTCCTTGAAATTAAAATGGTTGAGAATCACTGCTAGAGCCGTAAAAAATCTTCTCTTATGGGGGGTCCCTGGCTTATCTTTTCAAATGGGGGTCCGCGGGCTAATAAGTGTCAATTTGGGGGTCCCTGGCATGAAAAAGTTTGAGAACCACTGGTACTGTACTTTTTACTCGGGGGGGGCAGTGGCTCAGGAGTAGGGGTGTAACGATACAGTAACTGCATCGATTTTAATTTCAACAATCGAAGTACACAGTATTAATTATGTAAACAGCAACATATCGTATCGTTTGACTTTATATTGATTCGTTTTGCAAATGCAAATAATCGACTGTATCGAATCATCCATACTAAGTACTTGTGCGTCGTATTTAGCAATTATAAGAAGAAAAAAATCACACCCAGTGTGAAGAGAGTGGTGCCTTTGAATTAGTGTAACTGGTTGCATCCTTGTGTTGCAATCAGCTGCAGCTGTTGAGGCCGTGCTCAAACGGACGGATGGACGGACGGACGGACCCACACACACGGTCAAGTGTAGGAGTGGCTGGCACCACTCAAAAAGAAAGAGGGTTTAGTTACTTTTTCCATTCCATATCGCTGCACTTAGTCTATCGATGAATGTGTGTAATCTGTGCTCATGTCAAGGTGCGGGTTTGTCCATAATGTGTTCAAATACAATGTCCATGTATTTGCCAGAGAATCACTGTGTTTACTCATTTATATCCATGATAATAAACGTTTCCCTTAAAAAAAACTGCACTATCCACACGTTTCACACAGATTTAATTTCTTTGCTAAATTGTTACCGTATCGATTTTAAATCATTGAATCGTATCGCCATGAATGAACCAATACCGTCCATGCATCGTACCGTCAACCACGTGTTGCGATGCGTATCGTATCGTTACCTCTACTCAGGAGGAAGGGCGTTGGTCTTGGAATCCGAAGGTTGCAGGCATATTTGCTTTTATGAAAAAATGTCGATGACAATTAGTGTTTAACCTCTTAATAGGGATGCAAATTATCGATCAATTCATTAATTGATAATTGATAACCTTATCAACCGATTAACCGGTTAACTGATAAGCGGCGTTTTTTTTTAAATCTGAGAATCTTAATTTCAGATAAAAAAAAAAATCCCCCAAAAAAAGTGCTTAGGAGCCGAGATACAGCCTTTTTCAGTAAGTTAAACAAGAAGTGAATGGAGCAGAAAATCTTCAAATCATCATATCTTGGGTACTGAACATAAAAAAATAAAATAAAAAAACTTTTTTATTTTTATTTTTTTCAATTAATTGTTAATTGTTTAATTTAATCGGATAATTTCTTAATCGATTAATTTGATTAATCGATTAATTGTTAACATCCCTACCTCTTAATAGGCTCTATGCACAGCAGCCATATTGGAAAGAAATTGGGCCTCTTCTTACATCCTTCACAGGTGCTACCAATGATACTAATGAAGGCTCTGTTCCATTATGGTCAGGGTGCTGATATCATGCATGTTGGCTCACTAGAAACACTCCATTTTGGTTCCCAAATGGCCCCTTATGGTGGGTGTGTAACTCTGAGAGTGTACAAAATGGAACCAAATGGACCCGTAAGGGTCCATTTGGTTCCATTTGTACACTCTCAGAGTTATGGGGGTCCTTGAACATAAGACAACCACTATGCCACACTAAATGGAACAGAGCCTTAAAGGACGACTTCACCGATTTTCAACTATATTCATATAATTGGTCCTCACTAATACTCATGATAAAATGGTACCATTTTTTTCTACTTGGTCTGTGGAGGGCTGTGGACAGTCCAGAAACCCGTCTACCAGTGACATCGTCGACTCGTCGTTAGGCATGATTTTTTTTTCCAACAAGATTTCACATTTTTTATTTCGATTTGTATTAACACGAGAACAATGGCTTCTTTTATTGCATTGCAACTTCCCAGGAATAGAAAGCCTGCAGTTTCTATTAGCTTGGATTCCCCATTGATGATGTCACTGGTAGACGGGACTCTGAACTGTCCACAGCCCTCCTCTGAGACACAGACAGAGTAGAAAAAAATGTACCATTTTATCATGAGTATTAGTGAGGACCAATTATATGAAGATAGGTTGAAAATCGGTGAAGTCGTCCTTTAATTAGTATCATTGGTAACACCTGTGAAGGAAGTAAGGAAGGGGCCCGCAATTCATTCCCAATATGGCTGCTGTGCATAGAGCCTATGGAAGATGCTTCTGAACACGTTCTATTGCTGGTTTGACCCATTCCAGCACTCTTTAATCTGGCCCACGACGTGGCATCTAAGAAGTTTAATCCATGAGAGTGCGTGTGAGCCTGCGTCAGGGGAACGTCTGTGTTCGGCAGAGGGTCAAATGGAGAGTGACGTGACGTGCGGTTAAACGGTCTGCTCTGGAGTCTTATCGTAAAGGACAAAGAGGGACACACCAGTCGCTGCCAAATCCTTGCATTTGCATTTAGTGATACTTCCTTTAGTCTGGCCTTACCTTACCTAAGCTGGGAGTAGCGGTGGAAGCACCCATTAAGACCTGGAACGCATCTGTGTCACTTTTAGATTTCTTTAGGCTATTCAAAAATAGCAGATATACAAGCTCGTAGCGCGGCACCGAGTGCCGCGCTACGACCTTGTAGATCTGCTATTTTTGAAAAATCGTGCACATCTTTGAATATATATATATTTTTCAAAGCGTTTTTTTTTTTTTATCGGCCTCAGGTCTTAACACATTGCCTGCCAGAGTTTTTTCAGATTTTTAGCTGTTGCCTGCCAGGGTTTTGCCATGTTTTTGGTACCTGTTCGCGTAGCCACAGATTTTTTTCCTCCAGTATGATTGATCCCCAGATGGTTTCTAATCACAGATGAGATTCAGGTGTGGTTTCACAAATGTCAACGAGGTCATTTTGACCTCGTTGACATGTTTGGTTGATGTTTCAATATAGCTCAAAAGCAGTAGTTTTAAACCAAAAAACAAAGTGAATTGTTTGTCCGTTTGAATTTTAACATTGAAGTGAATGGAGCAGCAAATCTTCGAACATTTTTAGCTCCTAATCTGTTCATAATTCGACAAGGGTTGAAATTATAAAAAAATGCAAAAAAAAAAAAAAAAAATTTTTTTTTAATTTTTTTTTTTTTTTTTCCCTTTTTTCCAAAGACGTATATATACGTCTTTGGCAGACAACAGCTGATAATTAAAAGACGTATATATACGTCTTTGGCAGCTAATGTGTTAATGGGTTAAAGTCAAAGTAGCAATACAAGAAGCAATGTTCTTAGTTACTTTACACCACTGGTTTACAGTAAGTGTGTATTTTATCAATACTGAACAAATGTGAACTATTAACAAGAGAGTGTGACTGGATAATAACTACATAGGATACATGGGAAAAATGTTTTCCCCATTTCCACCGACAGCAACACTCAACACTCTACAGTCACACTTCAGTCTAGACTCCTGCCGCCTCACCTCTTCCGTAACCATGGATTGTTAGACACGTATCCATGGCGACACGGTGAAAGGCCGCGGGGATTGGACGAGGCACGGCACGTGAGAGGAGATGCAAAGCATGTTTTGGCCTGGATGTGTGTGTGTGTGTGCCTGTAAGGCACGCTGCAACGCACGGAGGAGGTCAAATGAATGTCTGGGAGGACGTGTTGCCTTGAAGGTAGTCTTCAACAGCCTTAAAAGGGATAGTTCACCCCCAAAACGACTTTTTTTTCTATCGATTAGTCACCCCATGAAGACTTGAATTCATGGATATGTTTTTGTTTTTGTCGCATTCCTAAGCCAATAATTTGATTTGAATAATTTGACGGCAGTGGTTCCGGTAGGAGACAAAAAGAGTCTTTGTGTCTCCTACCGGAACCGCTGCCGGTCATCATTATTCGCTTAGTGCGACAAAAAATAAAAAAATCCATGAATTCAATTCTCCATGGGCTGACTAATCGATCGACAATACACAAAATAATTATTAAAAACTAGAAAAAGTGCTCCTTGGAACTCCCTGTCAGGTCAGGTAGGTTTATTGTGGGCCAGCAATGTTCGGAATTCACCAATCAGGATGGAATATAAAAAATCGGACTGATCCGTCTCGATCACTTGACTATAGAGATAATATGTACCTATAAAAGGCAGATGTGAAACATGCAGATCGGTGCAGTTATAGGTAAAAACACAAATTGGCCTGTTATAGCGTCAACATGAGGCTGATTTGAAAAATGTCTAGTGGCATTTCTTCCTCGGCCTAGTGGGAATGTGCGTG